>NC_090445.1:1662308635-1662608635 GCF_031143425.1 Pleurodeles waltl
ATGGGCCAATGTTAGGATGAACTTCCTGAACAGCTGAGGCACTACCACTCTCCTAGTGGCACCAGGTTTGGGGTCTCTGGCCTCAGTGTACAGGAGTCCATCTTCCCAATAGACCCTATGTGTTCCATTTTTCTTGCCTTTGGACTCTTCAGCAGCTTGCTGCCTAAGGCCTTCAAGAGAGGGACAGGTTTCTTGTCCCTTACACAGCTCCTCCCTTGAGGGTCCCCCTGGGCCTAAGAGCTCAACCTGATAAGGTTCAAGCTCCAAAGGCTCAGTTCCCTCAGAGGGCAGAACTTCTTCCTGAGAAGAGAGGTTCCCTTTCTTTTGCTGTGTTGCAGTTGGTTTCCCAACTGACTTTCCTTTCCTCTTGGTAGGCTGGGCCATTCTTCCAGACTCCAGCTCTACTTGTTCACCCTGTGCCTTGCATTGTGCTCTGGTTTTCACACACACCAGTTCAGGGATACCCAGCATTGCTGCATGGGTTTTTAGTTCTACCTCAGCCCATGCTGAGGACTCCAGGTCATTTCCAAGCAGACAGTCCACTGGGATATTTGAGGAGACCACCACCTGTTTCAGGCCATTGACCCCTCCCCATTCTAAAGTAACCATTGCCATGGAATGTACTTTTTTCTGATTGTCAGCGTTGGTGACTGTGTAAGTTTTTCCAGTCAGGTATTGGCCAGGGGAAACCAGTTTCTCTGTCACCATGGTGACACTGGCACCTGTATCCCTCAGGCCCTCTATTCTAGTCCCATTAATTAAGAGTTGCTGTCTGTATTTTTGCATGTTAGGCGGCCAGACAGCTAGTGTGGCTAAATCCACCCCACCCTCAGAAACTAGAGTAGCTTCAGTGTGGACCCTGATTTGCTCTGGGCACACTGTTGATCCCACTTGGAGACTAGCCATACCAGTGTTACCTGGATGGGAGTTTGGAGTGGAACCTTTCTTGGGACAGGCCTTGTCTCCAGTTTGGTGTCCATGCTGTTTACAGCTATGACACCAGGCCTTTTTGGGATCAAAGTTTTTACCCTTGTACCCATTGTTTTGTGAAGAGGCTCTGGGCCCACCCTCCTGTGCAGGTTTTTGGGGGCCTGTAGAAGACTCTTTACTATTTTTAGTTTTGGTTGTCTCATCACCCTTCCCCTGGGGAGTCTTTGTGACCCCTTTCTTTTGGTCACCCCCTGTTGAAGTCTTGGACACCCTTGTCTTGACCCAATGGTCCGCCTTCTTTCCCAATTCTTGGGGAGAAATTGGTCCTAGGTCTACCAGATGCTGATGCAGTTTATCATTGAAACAATTACTTAATAGGTGTTCTTTCACAAATAAATTGTACAGCCCATCATAATTACTTACACCACTGCCTTGAATCCAACCATCTAGTGTTTTCACTGAGTAGTCAACAAAGTCAACCCAGGTCTGGCTCGAGGATTTTTGAGCCCCCCTGAACCTAATCCTGTACTCCTCAGTGGAGAATCCAAAGCCCTCAATCAGGGTACCCTTCATGAGGTCATAAGATTCTGCATCTTTTCCAGAGAGTGTGAGGAGTCTATCCCTACACTTTCCAGTGAACATTTCCCAAAGGAGAGCACCCCAGTGAGATCTGTTCACTTTTCTGGTTACACAAGCCCTCTCAAAAGCTGTGAACCACTTGGTGATGTCATCACCATCTTCAAATTTTGTTACAATCCCTTTGGGGATTTTTAACATGTCAGGAGAATCTCTGACCCTATTTATATTGCTGCCACCATTGATGGGTCCTAGGCCCATCTCTTGTCTTTCCCTTTCTATGGCTAGGAGCTGTCTCTCTAAAGCCAATCTTTTGGCCATCCTGGCTAACAGGAGGTCATCTTCACTGAGAGCATCCTCAGTGATTTCAGAAATGTGGGACCCTCCTGTGAGGGACTCACTATTTCTGACTAACACAGTTGGAGACAGGACTTGAGGGGTCCTGTTCTCCCTATTTAGGACTGGAGGAGGGACATTGGCCTCCAAGTCACTAATTTCTTCCTCTGTGAGGTCATCATCAGAGGGGTTGGCTTTTTCAAACTCTGCCAACAGCTCCTGGAGCTGAATTTTGGTAGGTCTGGAGCCAATGGTTATTTTTTTGATATTACAGAGAGACCTTAGCTCCCTCATCTTAAGATGGAGGTAAGGTGTGGTGTCGAGTTCCACCACCTGCATCTCTGTATCAGACATTATTCTGCTAAGAGTTGGAATACTTTTTAAAGAATCTAAAACTGTTTCTAGAATCTAATTTCAAACTTTTAACAAACTTTTAAACTCTAAAAGACAATGCTACACAGGGACATAACACACAAGGCCCTAGCAGGACTTTTAAGAATTTAGAAAAATTTCAAATTGCAAAAATGAATTTCTAATGACAATTTTGGAATTTGTCGTGTGATCAGGTATTGGCTGAGTAGTCCAGCAAATGCAAAGTCTTGTACCCCACCGCTGATCCACCAATGTAGGAAGTTGGCTCTGTATGTGCTATTTCAAAGTAAGGAATAGCATGCACAGAGTCCAAGGGTTCCCCTTAGAGGTAAGATAGTGGCAAAAAGAGATAATACTAATGCTCTATTTTGTGGTAGTGTGGTCGAGCAGTAGGCTTATCCAAGGAGTAGTGTTAAGCATTTGTTGTACATACACATAGACTATAAATGAGGTACACACACTCAGAGACAAATCCAGCCAATAGGTTTTTGTATAGAAAAATATATTTTCTTAGTTTATTTTAAGAACCACAGGTTCAAATTCTACATGTAATATCTCATTCGAAAGGTATTGCAGGTAAGTACTTTAGGGACTTCAAATCATCGAAATTGCATGTATACTTTTCAAGTTATTGACAAATAGCTGTTTTAAAAGTGGACACTTAGTGCAATTTTCACAGTTCCTAGGGGAGGTAAGTATTTGTTAGGTTAACCAGGTAAGTAAGACACTTACAGGGCTCAGTTCTTGGTCCAAGGTAGCCCACCGTTGGGGGTTCAGAGCAACCCCAAAGTCACCACACCAGCAGCTCAGGGCCGGTCAGGTGCAGAGTTCAAAGTGGTGCCCAAAACACATAGGCTAGAATGGAGAGAAGGGGGTGCCCCGGTTCCGGTCTGCTTGCAGGTAAGTACCCGCGTCTTCGGAGGGCAGACCAGGGGGGTTTTGTAGGGCACCGGGGGGGACACAAGCCCACACAGAAATTTCACCCTCAGCGGCGCGGGGGCGGCCGGGTGCAGTGTAGAAACAAGCGTCGGGTTCGCAATGTTAGTCTATGAGAGATCTCGGGATCTCCTCAGCGCTGCAGGCAGGCAAGGGGGGGATTCCTCGGGGAAACCTCCACTTGGACAAGGGAGAGGGACTCCTGGGGGTCACTTCTCCAGTGAAAGTCCGGTCCTTCAGGTCCTGGGGGCTGCGGGTGCAGGGTCTCTCCCAGGCGTCGGGACTTTAGGTTCAAAGAGTCGCGGTCAGGGGAAGCCTCGGAATTCCCTCTGCAGGCGGCGCTGTGGGGGCTCAGGGGGGACAGGTTTTGGTACTCACAGTATCAGAGTAGTCCTGGGGTCCCGCCTGAGGTGTCGGATCTCCACCAGCCGAGTCGGGGTCGCCGGGTGCAGTGTTGCAAGTCTCACGCTTCTTGCGGGGAGCTTACAGGGTTCTTTAAAGCTGCTGGAAACAGAGTTGCAGCTTTTCTTGGAGCAGGTCCGCTGTCCTCGGGAGTTTCTTGTCTTTTCGAAGCGGGGGCAGTCCTCGGAGGATGTCGAGGTCGCTGGTCCCTTTGGAAGGCGTCGCTGGAGCAGGATCTTTGGAAGGCAGGAGACAGGCCGGTGAGTTTCTGGAGCCAAGGCAGTTGTCGTCTTCTGGTCTTCCGCTGCAGGGGTTTTCAGCTAGGCAGTCCTTCTTCTTGTAGTTGCAGGAATCTAATTTTCTAGGGTTCAGGGTAGCCCTTAAATACTAAATTTAAGGGCGTGTTTAGGTCTGGGGGGTTAGTAGCCAATGGCTACTAGCCCTGAGGGTGGGTACACCCTCTTTGTGCCTCCTCCCAAGGGGAGGGGGTCACAATCCTAACCCTATTGGGGGAATCCTCCATCTGCAAGATGGAGGATTTCTAAAAGTTAGAGTCACCTCAGCTCAGGACACCTTAGGGGCTGTCCTGACTGGCCAGTGACTCCTCCTTGTTATTCTCATTATTTTCTCCGGCCTTGCCGCCAAAAGTGGGGCCTGGCCGGAGGGGGCGGGCAACTCCACTAGCTGGAGTGTCCTGCTGGGTTGGCACAAAGGAGGTGAGCCTTTGAGGCTCACCGCCAGGTGTGACAATTCCTGCCTGGGGGAGGTGTTAGCATCTCCACCCAGTGCAGGCTTTGTTACTGGCCTCAGAGTGACAAAGGCACTCTCCCCATGGGGCCAGCAACATGTCTCGGTTTGTGGCAGGCTGCTAAAACTAGTCAGCCTACACAGATAGTCGGTTAAGTTTCAGGGGGCACCTCTAAGGTGCCCTCTGGGGTGTATTTTACAATAAAATGTACACTGGCATCAGTGTGCATTTATTGTGCTGAGAAGTTTGATACCAAACTTCCCAGTTTTCAGTGTAGCCATTATGGTGCTGTGGAGTTCGTGTTTGACAGACTCCCAGACCATATACTCTTATGGCTACCCTGCACTTACAATGTCTAAGGTTTTGTTTAGACACTGTAGGGGTACCATGCTCATGCACTGGTACCCTCACCTATGGTATAGTGCACCCTGCCTTAGGGCTGTAAGGCCTGCTAGAGGGGTGTCTTACCTATACTGCATAGGCAGTGAGAGGCTGGCATGGCACCCTGAGGGGAGTGCCATGTCGACTTACTCGTTTTGTCCTCACTAGCACACACAAGCTGGCAAGCAGTGTGTCTGTGCTGAGTGAGAGGTCTCCAGGGTGGCATAAGACATGCTGCAGCCCTTAGAGACCTTCCTTGGCATCAGGGCCCTTGGTACTAGAAGTACCAGTTACAAGGGACTTATCTGGATGCCAGGGTCTGCCAATTGTGGATACAAAAGTACAGGTTAGGGAAAGAACACTGGTGCTGGGGCCTGGTTAGCAGGCCTCAGCACACTTTCAATTGTAAACATAGCATCAGCAAAGGCAAAAAGTCAGGGGGCAACCATGCCAAGGAGGCATTTCCTTACACTTAGATTGTCTCAGCTTTTTTTAATCTATATATAGGTTCTATCAGTGTAGTCAAAGGAAAGGTTAGCTCCAAACATTTGTTTACACTGAATTCTCCCTCACACAATCCTGAAATTAATAAAACATCCAATCAAGAACTTTTTCAATATGGAAGGACTGAGTATAGGAATAATTTAACTAACAAATACAAACGTAAAACTTCTACACATACTTAATTTCTTTAAAAAAAGGAGCCACATATTTTAGAGCTCCCGCATTATGCATCAACATAAGCACTTAATTAGTAAACCTTTGGTAAAGGCTGAGCATGTATTTTAAAGCCACAACATAAAGTGGCTGTCCTGAGGTTTTGCTGTATCCAAATTCTTGACTCCCTTACTACAGAATTGTGCAGCTACCCCCTTACTGACTTCTATAATCATGCCACACATACTTACTTTTTGAACTTCATAAATCCCAAGTCCAAAAACAAAAGGATGGCTATATTGATTTCTGATTGATATTTATAGTGTGTCTACTCGCTCTTTTATTTTTTCTGTGCTCCTTGCATTCTGATAGATTTGTTATCTCAGCACTGTCAGCCCTCACAAACCATGCTGTCTTATACTTAGCTCAGTCTTTTACCCCTTAGAAACTGAATTTTCATGTATTTATTGGAGGGCATATATTCTTCAGGAAATTTTAATTCTTTACTTATTAGGATAGCATATTTACATCCCTATGTACCAACCAGAAAAGAAGTCCACATATAGACATAGTTCTGTAGGGGACACAAGAGAGTGCTTGAGCTGCTAAACAAATAAATTTTTCTTTAAATCCTGAGCATGCAACACCCCTTAGATTCTCCATGGCATTTTCCTCTGGAATCCTCTCGTTCATACTTAGGGTAATTGTGTTAAGATTAATTATCCAGTTCACTTATCTTGCTTCACACAATTTCTCTTGGTTCTTTTCTCTCCCATGGGTCCATATTTTTAAACAATAATCCATCCACAATGCCTTTCTTTGTGAATGCACTGAATCAAGTGTTGTACTAGGGGAGTTTTAAACCTTTTGGGTGTGTATTACTGACTTATGCTCACTTAAACTGGTTCTGAGCATTTTTCCCAAAATCTGATATTAACATATAGTTTCTCCTTAAACTTCAGAACTAATTGAAAGGAAGTCTTTGTGACTTTTCAAATGGTAAGTTGAGGAATTTAGAAGAGTATTTGGCATAGAGGTCAACGCAGATATTTCCCTGAGCATCTATCCAAATATCCAGAAATTGTACAATTTTACTATTTATATCTGGCACAACTCTTAAATTGTAATCGCACAAGTCAGTAGGAGGAATTCTTTAGTTAGTCTTCTTTTTCACCCCATATAACATCTATAATCTATAAATCCTGACCAGCTTTTGATGTTTTAAAGCATAACCATGATTTCAACATGTTGTCCCTAACCTCACATTGAATTACCCTCTACTTCAACCTTGTCTCGTAGATTCATGTTGATAAGCTACCCTTGAATTAAATGAACATTTGGGTAACCTTAATCCTGACAGTTTTCTTTAATTATATTTATGGTAATGAGGTAAATTATAAATAGAGAAGTCTAATCCTAACTTCAACAAATCTTTAAGTAAAAAAATAATTAAAGTTTTATTGTTCGGATTTAATTAATATTGTTTAGTTAAAAATGTAAGCTAAAACACCAAATAATTGATAGTGATTTTTTAAGTATCTTGTTCTAAAATCAACATTTTACAGTATTTAATTTAATCCTTTTTAATTTGTCTTTACTTTTGAGTGAATATTTAACTACCTATTTTCTTACCTTAAACGGTAATGGAGTGTACAGGCATTCAAACTCTTGGTATAGTTGAGTTATTGGGCTCGAAGTAATGGTAAGAAGAAGTGATGGATTAGAAATAATATAAAATTAAATTTCTTATGCCTCTTTTACTGATGAACAGGGTGCTTCATGTTGTGTGGGTGGTCCATAGGTTGGAAAGTGCTGGTGGAGAGCTAAGGTTTGATATTGACAGTGTTGGGGGGTTGGTTTGGGGGTGGGCAAATAGGCTGCACTGAGTATTGATGCCTATGAGCTGTGTTGGTCATACGGGGTGGGTGGTAAATTGGGTTCATGGTATGTGACATGGGCCGGGGGATAGCGGAATCATTCTGTTTTGAAGCAGAGCTATGTTAAATACTTACAGAGTCTCATCTCAACAGGGTCCTCCAGCAAACCAAGACACCAGAGAGAAGACTGCCCAATGTATCAAGTCCTTTCAAGAACTTAAAGTAGCAAAATGTAAGCCTCCGAATACTTCATCTTCACTCAACACATTTTTTCTGTATGAGTAATATACTGACCCATTTCTGTAGCTTCCCACCGTACTCCCACTCGCTGCAATTTTTAATGTATAATTTTGATTATTTTATGTTTTTTTCTTACACTTCCATGTTTTACAGGGAAAACCAGAGAAAAGATACTGCTGAAGGACTCTGTGCTGAGTGACAGTTTGCAGCGCTTGCTGCAGCCCAAACTGTTCAAGTAAGTGAGAGGCATCATTGATGCAGCAAACCATCATCTTCAGTTAGCTATATATAGTGCATGTGGTGCAGGCTACGGCTGTGATATCGCAGTTAATGGAATGTATGATTGAGGTGGCACTCCAGGCTTGGAAAGGAGATCATTACTTACCACTAAACTTCATTACCCTGATTAAGGTCCCCCTTGTCCCAGTCCTAACATGTTGAGGTGGTCCCGTCTCCAGACGGGTACTTAACAAGCTTGTCCTCCTTCACTCTTTTGTGTCCGTAAAGGCTCTTCTGTCCTGCTGAACATTGTTTTTGTAACACGCCCAGAAGGTGTATAATTGACAGGGATGTAGGAAGGGACCCTGACCGGGAGGAGGAGAACCTTAATCGGGGTAATGAACTGTACCGGTAAGCAGTGATCTCATTACTCCCTCATAGGATCTCCTCGTCCCATACTGAGGCACTGGCAAGCAGAAATGCCCACGATTTACACCATCGCTGAATTTTTATGTAACTTTTATTAAGCACAATAATTACTTCACAGCTGCTTTAATCATACCAGAAGGAAAGTTGTGCAAAGTAGAATTAATCACATCCAGCCAATAGTAATTAACAGATGTGTGAAGGGATGCCCAAGTGGCTGTCCTACAAATCTCTTGAATTGGAACACCACCTGACTCTGCCCAAGAGGTAGAAACAGACCTAGTAGAATAACCTTGAACCCCCAAAGTGGGAGCTCAACCAAATGATTTGTAAGCCTAGCAGATATTCTGGTACACTTAACAGCTCAGAGTAGCAGTACTAACCTTTTTACCTCGCTTAAAACTGCCAAAGGAGATAACAAATGAATTGGACAACATGAATTCCTTTGTACGGGGTAAGTAAATCAAAAAAGAACTCTTGACCTCCAACAAGGAAGGAAGCTGGACAAGACCCTCTTGGAAAACAGGGAGGATTATCTCCTGCTGTAAATGAATCTTTGAATTCACTTTAGAAATGAATTTGGGATCAGGCCTAAGCACTAATCTAGGAGGAAGAAACCTGCAAACCCCTTGGAACAGTACACTAAACCCATGTAGGAAGAACAGGCTTAGTGACAGGTTTGCATAACCAAAAACTTCTCAACAAATTAAGTGCTAGAAGCGTACCTTTATGCAGATCGCCCTTGGAGCCCCTAAAGGCTTTAATACCTTCCCACTGAGCTGCCAGTGTGGCTGATGATAGATTCTTAAGGAAACCATCCCTCAGGAACTCAAGAATTTGAAAAGAATCCACTATCACAGGGTCAAAACCTCTGAAATGACACAGTTTCACAAAGAAACTACAGTCCTTTTTATATGACTAAATGGTAGATCTGCTTCTACTTAACTGGATATCTTCTGCCATCTGGGAAGAACACCCTCTGTACTCCAAAACTAACCTCTCAAGTTTCAGGCTCTTAGACTTAGTTACAGAAAGTGAACCGAATCCAGTAGTGGAATCTAAACAGGATGGGAACATTTGGAAGTCCGAGATAACTGCCCTTCGACAAAGCCAACAGAAGCGGGAACCACGTGCGCTGAGGCCAGAAGGGTGCTATCAATATCACCGACACCCTCTCCTCACAAATCTTCTGAAAACACCCTTGGCAGGAGGGGAATTGGAGGTAAGTCATCCAGGAGACCTTTGGGCCAAGGAACTGACAAAGTATCCACTGCCGAAGACTGTTTACAATTTATCTCTGTCCAAAATACTGGCAGCATTGCATTGTGCGGGAAAGCAAAAAAGTCTATGCAGTGGTCTCCGAACATCTGACAAATCAGAAGAAACAGAGACTGACACAGATGATATCCCACAGTGGATGTAAGTTTGTGACTCCGACTGTCTACATAAAAGTGCAACATCCCCTGAATGTACACTCCTCTCACAAAAAAACTGATTTTTCTCTGCCCACACACACATTTGGTTCCACAAACGGTTCAGAAGAGGGCATCTGGTACCCCCCGCCGATTCAGATAACACCTTGCCACCTAATGGTCCACACCACCAAGTTCCTGCCTTTCAACTGTGGTTGAAAAACTTGAATTGCCACCCAACTCGCTGCCAGTTCCTCCAGTTGAATGAATGGACTCTGTCCTCTTGTGACCATCGTCCCTTGCACTCGAACTTTCCCAGGGTTGCTCCCCAACCCCTGGGCTGGCTTCTCCTTTCAGCTGGACTGGTGATGGGACCTGGAACGGAATTCTGTTCTCCAACTTGGATGCATCAGCAATTGCATCTCTTGGACAATTGCAGTTGACACAGGGACTAGGCTTTGAAATTGGCCAAAACTGGGCTCCAGTGATTTACGGGAAAATCACAAATGGCTTGAGTTGGAGACGAGCCCATGGGGCCATTGTTGCTGAGAATGGGCCCTGGACTCTCAACCAGAACCTTGCTGGGGCTTCTTTCCAGGACAGCAGAGATTGGAGAGTTGACTGCAGGGAGGTGGTTCTGCCCTGTGGGAGACAAAAGCCTCTTTCATGGGGTCGAAGATTCCCCTATAAACTTGCAGGACCCGATCTAGGTGAGATTTCAGGAGGTTCAACTTGAAACCCAAATGCTGGAGAAGACTGGTTGTAGATGTTACCGCTCCCTGGGTCTGTTGGAGAGAGGGAGCAGAAATTAACAAGTCATCTAAATTGGGACAGAGGGAAACATGTCTAAGCTGTAAGAACACCACTACAGGGAAAGTTCCTGGAGCCGTTGACAGTCTGAATGGCAGGAATTGAAACTGGCAGTGACCACAAGCCTCAAGAACTGTAGAAATTGAGGGTGGATTGGAAGATGGAAGTAAGCATCATCCAGATCCAGTGTCACCAGGAAGGCGCCTTGGTTGATCAGCGAGAGGTTAGCTTGAATTTTGATTAAATGAAACTACTCCAGTTTGACATATTTGTTCAGAGTTTCCAGAATCTGTCAAAAAGGACCACCTAGCTTTCCAACCAAAAAGAGGACTGAATAAAAACACCTTTTCTATTGGTGAGATTGTTTTGGAATGACTGCTTTTTTTGGGAGTAACTTTTCTAGCCCTGTTGACATTGCTTCTGCCTTCACCTTTTACTTTGATAGTGGTGTATGAATGTACAGATTCTTCGGAGGGGAAGAACGAAAGGGAATCTGATAGTCCTGATGAATACATTACAAAATCCATTTGCCCGTTACCTGAAGAGACCATCCATTTTTGTAGAACTGCAATTTTGCACCTACTTCCATATAGTAATTTCTGAACTCTATCCAAAGAAGATTGTCTTCATGGCCGGGACTTGTTGGCCGATACGGCTCCCTGACCTCGATCCTGGCCGCAAAAGGGAAGATTAAGCTCTTGTTGTGACATGGAAATTCAGTTTTTGAAAAAGAATATCTTTTCCCCTGAAACAACATGAAGGGGTATAATATTTTCTTCTCATCTACAGACCTTTGTACCATCTCATTTAACTCTTCCACAAAGAGTTTAGGACCTGAGAATGGAAGTTTTTGAACTAGAGACTTATGATGTGCCTCTAGTGTCCATGCTTTCTTCCCCAAGGCTCGGGGGCCTGCAATGGCTGTACCTACTGCTGAAGCTGGAGCCCATAAACCAGTGGTTCCCAATCTGTGCGCCGCGGCTCGCTGGTGCGCCATCAAAACTAGCCAGGGGCGCCGCACACAGTTTGGGAACCACTGAGCTATTTATAGCCCTTGGGCCAGTTCTACAAAATAAAACTACTCAGTTGTAGCAGCTCTTTTTTAATTTTGTCCTTGAGCGCCCTCTGGTGGTTAAACACAACTAAAGGGATTCTACATTTCACAATATTTAAACAGTTATATTATAACTACATAAAAATGAGACCTGCCCATTTTACTAGGGTTACCGTCAACCAATATTTTCCCCTTACTAAAAAACCCTATGCATGCTGTAATTAAACAACTGTTACATTTTTATTTTTTACAGTTATATATAGAATTACAATACCTTCATTGGCGTCATCCCAATTCTTTTCAGGGAGAAAAATGGATGTACTCCCTAGGCCAGGCTTACATCCCCCACCCGCCAACAAAAAGTAACATAATGGGGAGCCGCAGCCAGTGGCCAATAGATCAAGGGAGCCGTGGGTCGAAAATGTTTGGGAACCACTGCCATAAACGATCAAATGGTATATCAGAAAGAAACTGGGACAGAACCTCTATCTGAGCCAAAATGTGCATGAGATCCTCCTTCTCTTGAAGGCAAGCAGATAACTTTTCAATTCTTTCAATAACTCCTGAAAATCGTAAACCCCATAAGTACTGGGTTGTGAACTAAAATGGGAGGCCCCATACAAAATTTTTAAAGCAGCCTCAACCTTTTTGTCTACTGCATCAGACAGAGTGGATTCCTCAGGGGATAAAGAGGAAGAAGACGCCATGGAGCCCTGGTCTAGATATCTGCAAAATATCCTCTTCCACCAACACTTACACATTCTTTCTTTTCTGTGGCGCCTTCCGACCCCCTCCAGGAGAGGATTCCTGAGCTTCCCTCCATTGTAAAGCCCTGGGACACAGAAAAAACAGAAAGTATAATGATAACAGCTCTACTTCCCTATTTAAGCTGTTTCTGAGCAGACAAATCTCGTATCTCACCAGATTCAGTTGCTAGGAAAAAAGATCAAAATGCTGATGACAAGTCTGTACATTTATGACAGAAAGCACACAGAATTCGGGCTCCTGTAATGCCTGTCAGGCGATTGCCTACAAAAACGCTCCCCGATCCAGCCCTGCACATGAACGGGGAGTGCGATCAAAGCGGGAAACAAATACATCAATTTCTCCAACAAAGCCACTGCCACAGATGTGCCCTCATCTCAATCCAGCACGTGGACGGATGGCCGCCATAACACCATTAATGGGAATATGTGACGGAACAACTAGGTCCTACACAACGATAGCCTAAACCACTACTGCTAAACAGCTAAAAAGTCTCTACAACGAAGTACTGAACAACTACTGTCTGAACAACGATTTTGCCTGAACAACGAATTTTAAGGTAAGTTTTTCTTTTTTTTCTATGGTTTATTAGTTGTTAAATTCTAAAGAACTAATAAACCATAAAAAAAAAAAAATACTTACTCTGGGCACACAACTTCCACTCGGGATGGTGCAGGCTGCGCACAAGGCTGCAGGCTATCTGCGAGGCAGGCCGCACGGGCAGGGGACCCCCGTCGTCAATGTGGTGGCCATGATGGCGAGCCAATGGTTACCTGGATGGTGGTATGACGCTGGTAGCGGGGCAAGAGCTGGACAACACACCCTGGCATAAAGTTCAGGTGTAGGACCCCCACGCGGTCATTCCCCCATTTATTTATAGCCTCTGGCCATGCCTGGCCAGAGGATGTACTCTGTGCATATCCGGGGCCAAAGACAAGAGGTCACGCCTCCAAGAGCTGCGCGGCTCATTACACAGTTGTTCATTATCTTTTCTTATAATTCGGTAAGGGTGGTGAACTTGTAATATTTGTGTACCTTTTTTGGCTCAAGTCAAGCAATAAAACTACAGTGAAAAGGAGACTGCATTTGATTGCAAAGCCTAGGGCTCAGGGATGCTACGGTGTGTATATAAGAACTCTTCTTCCCTCATCAACCCCCGTGTTCCGTCCGTCTTACGTGCACAGTGGCTACTTTACAGATCTGCTGCATACAGCCATTTGATTGTCTTTTGAACTGAAGTAATTTTCTTGCAGGCATGCCTTCTGACTTTCAACCATTTTCAGTCTGGTCTTAGAAACCAAACCGAATTTCAACGCCATACTGACTTTATAGCTCCTAAAGACAGGGCAACTGGAATTAAGTGGCAGTGAAGGACACAGATCTGTGCATCAGAGCTGTCTAAATTATGTGACAAGGAAATGCAGTGGACGTGGCACGTTATGCGATGATAGGATCAACAAAAGTTCAGCGATAGCCTTTCTGTCATGCAGAAGGGGTCATCGCACTCTGAAAATTGCACAGTCTAGACGAACAAACTTCTTGTGATTTAAGGTGCACCTCATTTTTTGGGCACATCCCTGTTATGTCCTTATTCTTCTTTTTAGTTGGACTTACGTTCCTACAATAGCCACTGGCCCCATCTCATTCCATTAAGAAATCTCGTAAAACTATACGGACATTAGGTGCATTTTTCACTTGGGGGCGCCTTAGGATTGAAAATAGTGAACCGTCCAAAAAATGTAACATGTTTTGAAAATCTAGAGCAGCATCTTTGTAAACATGACTTTTACGTGAGTAGCAAAACAAAGTTTTCAGGACAAAAAGGAATCATTTTTTCAATCTAATTCCATCCAATTACATTTAAGCATTTAAGATTTGTTTCTTGCTGCTCAATAAACTCGCCTCAAGCGTATCGACTTTCTCGTAGTTGCATCCAGTGCTTAATTTGTAAATAAAAAGGTGCCAGTGCTCAAAGTCCTCCTCTTAAACACGCGGCTGCTGCAATTAAATATGCGAACACGGAATACTGAGGGAGGGTAATCCCGAAGCCATCTCGGGCCTTTTTAATCTATTGACAGACACTCCTTGCCTCCCCTGCTCACTCTCGCAGCTTTCTGCTCTCTAACTTTGTGACCTTTTTTTGCTTTTCTCTTCCTCCGCCTTTCCCATATGTGTATTTTGCTCGCAGCAAATGCTTGAGGCAGAAGAATAAGCCCCGGCCCGCAAAAGTAAGTGCCGGTGCTCAGCACCGGAAACAAGAAGCACACATTAAGCACTGGTTGCATCAGATTGTGACGTTTTTTAATAGCTTAATACGGCAGCCGAAAGGAGACAAGTACGTTTTCGAGTAATGCATGGGGGTGAGACATGCACGGCGATTTTCATAGCATTTGATCCGTATGAGCTAGAAACAAACACATTTTTGCTTAAACCCATCAATGTATGCGGCAGATGATGGATTATGTGGCAGGAGCACCAAATGGGTGTGAATATGTACTAAGCAAAGCTCGCGGAATCGTGTCTTTTTTCAGTGGCCTTCTCTGCAGCCCTGGAAGAGCTTACAGCGTCCAGTCTCCTTCCAACAGTGCCTTTCACACATTGCTGGCAAGAAGGGTACCGTGGAGTAACATGGCACCCGCCAGAGTATTAATAGAGATCCTTAAACCCTCACAGGGATTTTAAGGTTTTTGCTCTCAGTGCTGATCAGGATTTTATCCCAGAGCACCTTTTAAGATTTACTTTGAAGGCTGGTCCATATAAAGTTTTTTCAGCCTGGCCTTCTCCCTTCCTTTCATTCACCATTTGTTTGAAGGGCTCTCATGTCTCACGCCTACCAGCATCAGGCCAGAAATTGATACATTCTCATGCTAGATGTGCACACCTTATTTGACTCTTGGTTTAGGTGTTGCTGGCGCCGAGTATTACTTACACCTCCCCACAAAAAAAGGCAATAAAAAGAAACCCTGTTGTGCAAGTGCTCTCATGCAGCTTTGCATCCGGGGTAGCGACTTAACCTAGTGACAGGTACATTAGCCTAGACGTTCCCTTTCTACATATAACAATGGTGGTCTGCTCGGCTGTTAATTTTACTTGTTTGGAAAGTTACGAATTCCTGATTGCTGAGTAATCGAAATATGTAATAACACATTAAGGTATGTAATACATTAAAATCTGCTAGCTTCGTTTTTGATTAATTTGACATACTTGGAAGACTATTTAAAACGTTGCTAGAGCTGGGTTTTTTGGATGAGGTTTCTATAGTTGAAAATTTAAGAGTTTTTTAGCATTGGACTTGAGGAATGAACTGGTCTATTTACTATTTTAGTGCAGCAATTGAAATAATTTAGATACCTAGCAGATTAAATCAGTTGCTCTTAATGATTATAGGTTAAATCAAATTGTATATAACTAGGAATTGTAACTAACTTTTAAAATAATTCTATGTTGTGTAGGCAAAGCTGCCTTTTATTTGAGTGGTAAAATAAATATAAAAGTGATATAGAAGTATAATATGGGGAAAGAGCCCCCTTAAGTGTCTCTCTGGAAGTGAGCAGGTTTTTCTGGCAGAAAAAGCAATGTTTTATCACGTCACCAGAGGTTTTTTTAAAAACAATATTGAATTATAATGGCTCAGTCTCCAACAAACAAATGTATGGGACATCCCTATTTTCCGCTAGACAACAACCCCTTGGTGCGAAGGAGGAGCTACGTGTTTAACAATCATGCCCTGCGTGGAGAACAATGCAAAGATTTACGAGCTGCATCGCTTTCCTAAGTTACTAGTCTTGCAATGGCTTGTAGAATTGTTTCCATTCTATTACAAAATCGTGGAATGTGACAAGTAGCAAAATTAACCTTCCCGCAGTGCGGTTGCATTTTCACAAGCATTGGTGAAATGAATACAAGTCTAATCATTTTAGATTTGAGAAGATTACTTCTTCATCCTTAAATCTGACTTATATATAGGACTCACTGTAGATAGCTACCATACCTAACCTACCATACTTAACCTACCATACTTAACCTACCATACTTACCATACCTAGACTACCATCTCAGCCTCTATCATACCTAACCTACCATACTTAACCTACCATGCTTACCATACCTAGACTACCATATCAACCTGTACCATACCTAACCTACCACACACAACCTGCTATACTTACCATACCTAGACTACCATCTCAGCCTCTATCATACCTAACCTACCATACTTAACCTACCATACTTACCATACCTAGACTACCATATCAACCTGTACCATACCTAACCTACCACACACAACCTGCTATACTTACCATACTTAGACTACCATTTCAGCCTCTATCATACCTAACCTACCATACCTACCTACCTTAAGTAATTTCTATACACACCATATCTACGTTATCATATGAACCCACCCTACCGTGTCTACCATATCTACCTACCGTATGTAACATATTATACTCACCACATAAACTTGCCATACCTGTCTCCCATACCTAACATTTCATACTTATCTACCATATGTAACCTATTATACTTACCAAACCTAACTTACCATGCCATGCCAACTTGCCATACCTGTGATCCATACCTAACCTACCATACCTGCATACCCTACAAAACCTACTATGCTTACCACACATAGCTTCCCATGTCAGCCTCCCATACTGGTGTACCATAAATAACCTACTATACTTACTGTACCTGACTTCCCATGACAGCCTGCCCTACCTGTCCACCATACTTAACCTACCATACCTGCTTAACTTACATATTCTTGTACACATACCATACCTAATTTACCATATCAATCTGTTATTCCTGTCTTCCATTCCTAACCTACTTACCATAACTAACCTCTTACCTACCAAACACCCTTACTATACCTACCATTCTTGCTTACTATACCTACCATACTTAGCCTACTTTACCTCAACTAGTATACAATCATAAATTATCTACCTAACCTGCCATACCTACCCAACATCCCTAATAAACCTAGCTACCATATCTACTTACCTACCATACATACTTGCCTTACCTGCTTATCTAATATACCTAAACTAACATACCTGCCTACCATTCCTATTTACAAGTTTACCTGACATAACTAACATATCTGGCCGACCATAGCTACCTGTCACACTGGACTTATCATACCTAACCAGCCTACCCTACCTAACCTATTATACTTAACCTATTCTACTTTCACTTGTATAGCTATCAAATCGACCTTACAATTCCTACCTACCACGCCATAACTACTATATCTACCAACTCATCATACCTACAGTATTTTTTCTATAATAGTTTATCTACTTAACACCCCATACTTAGCCTACAATGCCTACTTTACCCACCTATCATAGCAACATACCATTCCTAGCCAACCTATCATATCTTACCTACCATAACCAACCAAAATACTTAGCATACCTGTACTACCATCCCTATGGTACCATAACTAACTTACCTGCACCTCTGCGCTGTGTATATCGTATGACTGCAGTGCAGAAGCAGTTTTGTGAAAAGATGCTGGATAAGTCCTTGCAATCTCCAGTAAGGGCTTAAAGTACCAAAAGCTACCGAAGAAGGGAGAGAATGTGGCGCTACGGCCAGAGCTGTTGACTTTCCATATATGGAACCATGTTTAAGCCTGCCATTGACTCAACATCCTGTGGTTCTGGGTAAATCACTTAAGGTCAGGTGTTCAAAGCCCTTTTGCATTTCTTAACAGTCCGAATCGGTATTTCGGGCCGTTAAGAAATGTAAAACGGCGTTTTCTGATGTACAAAGGCCTTTAGGAAATCGCAAATAGGGACTACCTATGTGTGATTCCTATTCTGATGTGGAAAGCAATTCCTAAATGTGATTTGGGCATTTAGGAATACCATCGACTTGAAGTTGATGGTAACAATGTGCAATTAAAAATTTAAAAAAAGCACCCCAAAATGTTTTCCTTAAATTGCAATAGCTTACACACTTGTCCTTTGGGCATATGTGTGCTCTATGTGTGCCCCACTATTTCTGGGGTGCACCAAGGGGGGGCATTTGCCCATTGCCATCCTTGGTTTTCGTTTCCCAAGTAGCAATTTCCTAATAGTAAATCGTTATTTGGGAAATGCAAAACCGGCCCATTGACACAACTGCAAAGGGATTCCTTATTTGTGATTTCCTAATAGAGATCCCTACTTTGTAGGAATCTCTATTAGGAAATCGGTATCTCTGTACATGGTATTTTGCATTTCCTAAATAGTGAGTTCTATGAAGTCGCTATTTAGGAAATGCAAAATTGCATTTTAGTACATCTGGCCCCTAATCTCCCCATGCCTAAAAAAATTATTGTGATATTGTGTAAAGCAACTGGTGCTCATGTAAAGTGCTCAAATACCTTCGTGTTGAGTTTGTGCTATGTAAAAACTGCAAAAAAAAGAAAGAAAGTACTAGTGTCTAGCTTGAAGTACCTTTTGTAACAGCCTAAGGTACTGCAGCCTGCATAGAGAAAGCCTTGAGAACAGCTTATGAAGGGCATAAAAATGTGAATTCCATTACTTAAAAAAAAATAGCTAGATCTGTTTTCTTTACCAATGCTTGTTAGTATTTTTGTTGTATTTAATGAAAGCGTACTCATAATTTTTCTTGTGACAGGCATGAATATCTGACCCAGAAATTGGAAAAAGTCAAGGATGAAATGAGCAAGCAAATTGTGGAAAAGCAAATCCGTGAAACCCTAAGAGAAATCGAAGACATAAAGTGAGATACATTTCTTTCATTATTATATTCACACCTGAACAATTTCTTCCGTCTGCACTAATAATTCAAATACCTCTAGACTGTGTGTTTCGTTTAGTTGAAACTATTTAAGCACATTTAGACACTGACATTTATAGAAATTTTTTAAATAATGTGAAACCACTTTTGATTGTAAATGGTTAAATGCTCTAGGACTTGAAATCAATATCCTTGTTTTACAGTGCTACGATTTTCCAGTTGATATTCTGTTTCACAGTACTCCGATGTTCCAGTAGAACTGTTTTGCATTGCTTTGATGTTTCAATTGATACTTTGTTTCACAGTGTTCTGATCTCCCAATTGTTTTTCATTTTTACAGCTGTTTTGTGTTCTAATGAATCTGTTTTACAGTGCTCCGATATTCCAAATAATATTAGAGCATTGGAATGTAGGGAGCTCCCTTGAAGACAATGTAGTGCTTCGGGCTTCTAATGGCTGGTAAAAGCCCGGAGCTCCAACATTCCAGTGTTTGTCATCTACAGCAATAGCTGTGATTTCAATCCCCTCGGGCTCCATGAGGCCTTTGTTTTATTTATTAGAAAATTCTGCCCTCTAGTGGTGAATGTTCTTATAGCCCACCATAGCAGGGCTATAGCGCCCATCAAAGTCTGTCTCCCTTGTTGAAGGGCCCTTGCCCTTGGCTCGGACCTTTAACACTGGAGCGGGCCTTTACTGGTCGGTATAGCCTGCTTCACAGGGCTGTAAGGCTATATTCTGTTCCACAGTGCTCCAATGTTTAAATTAATGTTCTGTTTTACAGTGCTGTGAGGTTCCAATTCATCTGATCTTATGACTAATATTTCGTTTTACAATGCTCTGTTCCCTCATTTGATCATTTTAGAATAACTTCTGTTTTAATGGTTTAGTGTGCAAAAAGATAACTTATAACAATGTTGCCTACAACCCTGAGGCCGACTGTTAGGATAAACAAATACTATGCCCAGCCCCCAACAGAAACCCCTCCAGCCCCCTCCGCCCCTCTGTCCATCATGCATGCCGTGCATCAGTTATATAGGCTCAGTCGTCTAGAACCGTAAGTACGTGACCCTTTTGGCATCCCCCCTCCAGATGGTTGCTCTCTAATGAGCTAGTCCCTAATGGCTCCCTCAGTAGGTGGATCAATTGTAACACTGAAAGATATTTAGGGCAAGTCAGTTTATTGAATTCCAGTGTCAATAGTTGTATGAAAGGGGGCTACTTCTCTTGGAAAGTGTCTAATTTGTATTCTACTGTGAGGGTTAGCCGTTCCATACCCAGGATGTACCATAGCCGATGACGTGTAGCCCAGGATCTTGTCTGAACTCCATTGGGAAAGGTTCATCTGGTGTGCCGGCCCTAGTGCTTGGGCGATTTGTTTGCCCCTGAGGGACTTCGGAGTATATGTGAGAGGATTAGGCAGCCCTAGGAGCACGTAGGCAGGGAAGCTGTGTATTGAAGACAGTGCCTAAGTCCTTAAGGACCCTTTCCCAAAAGTGAGTTAGTTTGGGGCACTTACACTGCATGTGTACTAGGGTTCCAGAACCCCTCCATCCTCTCTAGCAGTCCCTGTCATGATCTGGGCGCCATTTTTGTAATCTGGCTGGTGTCCAGGGCCAGTAAATAACAATCTTCACTGCTGACTCTACACTCTTCATATTACATGATGTGTTGTGTGCGCTACAGAACATGCTACTGGACAAAAGAGAGGGGCCCCACAAACCAATGGGACGGAGCACCGTATCAGCAATAAAACCAGTTCTTCCCTTTGGGAAATCTCTAAACTTGCAAGCATTCACCACTCTTCCGAATACCACAAGTCTGCAGTCATGAACCATACCACGTGAACATCCAGTTTGCACAGGACTTCAATGTGATAAATATTACCATCTGTCATACTTACTCACAACAACTCAAACATAATATGAAGTAACCAGTCTTCACATAAACTTTGTGTTTGGAGGCAATATTAACACGCACTTAAATTTTGGATGAATAAATCAAACACACACACTATTCACAAATTCCTAAATATCCATATTCACATACGCTTGTAAAAAAATTGCTCCCACCCCACAGGTCAACATACTAAAAACAATTAAATGCCATAAACAAGATTCCAATGAAATTATGACAACAGGGAGAAAACACAGAACACTATACATAAGTCTTATTCCAAGAATGCTGGTCCAGTAAGATCATTTAAGGACACGCGTGTTCCTCCACATGGGTGATCAACTACCGGGTGTGAATGTGGATATATGGCATATGATATGATCCGCCTCAGTTAAATTGAAGTCTGATTTCAGTGTGTTAAAGGGGGTAATCCTGGGGGCACCAAAGATATCGCCAATCCTTTTATATTCCTCTAATTGCCAACAATTGATGTATTTACGGTGCATCTGCAGCAGTTGCTTAATATTCTCACTAATGTTTTTTGTGCTGTCATGTCCCCATTGACTAAGGGCCTCATTACCTCAGTACACTATACACCTGCAGGTATCAGTACCCAAGGTAACAGCAACTCCTGGTGTTGGGGAAGAGGAAGTACTGGGGAGTCAGGAACACCACAGCCAGTTCCCCTGCCAATTGCTCATTTCCTTCACTTGCTCATCCAATTTTGTGCTGACATTTTAGCTGATTTTAAGAGTGAGAGTCCCTGGTGTGAAAGATAACGGAACTGCTGTGTCCTGGGTACCTAATTCAGATCGAGTCGGTGACTCGTCTTAACAGCCCCGTTGGACTCGCAATCGAGTAAGTGTCTCAAAGGAGCATCTCTAAATCTACTGCAATTTGTTATGGGGTACATATCAAACAGATGCCTCAAAGGAGCATCTCTAAATCTACTTTCATTTGTTATGCAGATGCAATTTGGAAAAGCTTTAAAATAATAAGGGTGGCAGATCTAAAAGCTGGCCGGGTTGCAGCTCTGTGCATCATTTCCATTCGTTGCTACATGCATTGATCAGGCATAGCACAAAGGGGCTATGTGTCAGAATTTCCAGAAATCCCACCTCGTCGTTATTCACGAGCTTTGATGCACTCTGTGAACCTTTGTGAATGGCTGTGAATGCAGAAGGAGACCCTCAGGGAGGGAAGAGCAGATCTCTGACTCTGAATGACCTTTTGTAATGTGCCAGGTTTGCAACTTCTGTGTCTTAACAGGACAGTGGTTACAATGGTAAAAACATGGCACATCACTGAATAGAAAACTAGTTATTATCACAAAAATATGTCTTAGAAGTTTAAGCAACATTTTCAGTGTAGGGTCAAGAAAATCAGGAGAAACCTAAAAAAATAGGTTGCATCCATTCCAGCTGCTGGAGGCAGAAGTCACCTGCCATTGTGACAGGCCTGTTCCCTTCCTCTCAGTGACAACATGTAGTGTGCGAAGCATGACGTCATGATGTTTTAAGAGGGTTTTGGATTCCCTGCCTTGCTGTATGCCATGCCTTAACACTGGCTGCCACCCTTCCCCTTCAAATGAAAACTACAGAGCCATCCATATCAGACGTAGGAGGCCTGAACACAGTTGTTGCAAAATACGAAATGCACATTTGATTAGTTGCTGACAGAAGGCAGCTCACCTAAGTAACCAGACATGGGTATGCTGATTGGAAAGGTCCAGAGAAGAGAAAGGGAAATTATAACATTCTAGGGACAGCAAGGGTTAGTAAAAAAACAGCTGATAATCTTGGGTATTGTGTTTAAATGCCAGGTTATTGAATTCATAATTATGAGTTAGCTCACATTTAAACTCTCCTCCCTATCAAAGGTATCTAAAACATCAAATGATCCCTCTGGCATCATACCCTCATTTTCATAAGGTGATGGTTAGTTTTCTTTATTATCCTTTTGCATGGACCCAATCATTGCAAGTTGGCAACTCCAAGACACTGATGTACTCAGTATGGATTTTATCATAGTACGTAAATAATTGTACCCCATTGAATACATGACTGTGACAAGTTATAGTTTTTTCTAGCTGCCCCCCTCCAAAAAGAAGTCTACTTTAATAATGTTCTCTTTCTTCCAAAAATGTAGCCAGCTGTCGGAGGAGCGATTGGTTGGACAAAGAACCGATGAACATGACTGGGAGAAGATTTCAAACATCCATGTAAGTTATTTTAATGCTTTGTGTGCATATTTGCAAATGGAAGTCTGGAGTGGATGGCCCCAAAATAGCTTACATTATAGTTTAAATCATGGAACAAGCTTTCTGAAAATTGGACAATGAAGCATAACCTAATACCAACCACACAACGTATTATGGAATATGTTTATTTAATTTTGTAGACTCTAGCCCTGGCAGACTTGGAGGACATACTTCTAGTTCTTTGTTTGAAATGCAAATTGCAAATAGCATATTTTTTAAATCCATGCAAGTGTCTTATTTTAAGCAACTAAAGACAAAAGACATGAAAGGTGATATTTATAATAGAAATATATACACTTGCCTGTATAAAATACATTAATACTTTATGTTAAAAAGTAATGGGGAGCTGCAGACTGAATAGTGCAGTCTGTCTTATGTGCTCATCTGCTTTGGTGTTAGAATCAAGGAATTGGATTCCTGAGATTCTCTTTTGAAGAATGTTTCAGGAGCACCTGAAGCTGGGTTTACACCCCTGCCAGACAACAAATAACTATAATGCCTCACATGATTATATTTTACTGACTATAATAATATACATACACTAAGACCTATCTTTTTCATGTGTTATTTAACATTTTGTATGTATTAAACTCTCTTCTAACTTATTTTACAATTTTAAAGAAATGGTCGTAATCAGTTTTCAAAATGTATGCTAACTTCATTTCCATTGACACATCCACTCTTGGGTAAAACATTTTTTAAAATTGTATATTACGCATATTCCTCCCTACACTTGTGATTATCGATAAATATGTACTCATGCACGTTCAACAGAAATTGTATCATTTTTATTGCTTCTTTGCAAAACTGGATGGGCTGTTTCGAATGCAATGACAATAAATTGAAATGTGCCATATATTTCTAAATAGCAATCAAGAACCAGTTTATTATCTTTTGGTTTGCTTTACCTCATTGCAAATAAATGAAGGGGCGTTCCCATATAATGAAGCAGCCTTTGCTTGATTCAATATAAATGCAGCCGTTTCATGGCTTTCTTATCAAGTGTTAAATCTGCTGCTAGTCTTTTGATTCTGTTGAAGATTACACAGTAGTTTTTGCTTCCAGTAGTGTTGGATGTGCAAGACATAGGATATTAAGGCCCTCATTATGACCTTGGCGGGCGGCTACAGCCTCCCGCCAAGATCTGACCGCCGTGCGCACCCCCGCCGTGGTCATTAGGAGATCCCCGCTGGGCCGCAACATAGGAGCCGGCTCCAAATGGAGCCGGCGGTGTTGCGGCCGTGCGACGGGAGCAGTTGTACCCGTCGCGCTT
The DNA here is from genome assembly GCF_031143425.1 of Pleurodeles waltl. Lineage (NCBI taxonomy): Eukaryota > Metazoa > Chordata > Amphibia > Caudata > Salamandridae > Pleurodeles > Pleurodeles waltl. The sequence continues at coordinate 1,662,332,965 of NC_090445.1, forward strand.
TTCACTGTCTGCATCGCAGACAGTGAAAAGCCGCATGGGGCCCTGTCAGGGGGCCTGCGACTCCCCGTACCGCCAGCCTTTTCCTGGTGGTTCAAACCGCCAGGAAAAGGCTGGCGGTAGGGGGGACTCGTAATCCCCTGGGCAGCGCTGCTTGCAGCTGGTGGATTACTACCGCCGGGGCCATTGTGGCGGAAAACCGCCGGCCCCGGCGGTGCAACTGCGGCGGAATTGCCCTGGAAGCACCGCCAGCCTGTTGGCAGTGCTTCCGTCATTTTAGCGCTGGCGGTCCGGTACAGCCAGGGTTAAAATGACCCCCTAAGTCCCTGATTTAGATATTGGCGGATGGGTTACTCTGTCACAACTGTGAGGGATATCCTGTCCGCTGAAATCGAAATCCCATTATTTCCTATTAGATTTAGATTTGGGCGGATTGGATATCCGTCACCGTTGTGACGGAGTACCCCGTCTGCCAATATCTAAATCAGGCTCTAAGCATCTTAGGAAAAATAGAATTATTTCATATACAATGTTTCGTTTGATTTATAACATGCCACAGTGAAGGTATATGGTATCACTGGAAGTAAAGTTATATACCTCGGGCCAAAAAGGGCTGTATTAAAGTTTGATGGAAAGGTGAGTTTTCAAAATGTGGGGTGCTCTCTAAAGGACTGCCAGGGGTAGAAATATGAATGAATGTAGTTAGTTTCAGGAAATTTTTCTTGGTGAGATGAGAGCCTTTCGACTTTTCCAACTTTTTCTGAAAATCGGTGAAATGACGCATGGAAAACAAATGTTAGAGCTAATACAGATCAGCACAAGGCTCTTCAGCATTATTTTTGCTAATATATTTATTTGTTCCTTCTGATTGGAGAGAGATTTCTGAAAAGCTTTGTAAACCATTGTGCTTTATATTCTGGAAAAGGCTCATTGTACATATTCATGTTCTTGGTGTTCAGTTTGAACTGGTGTATGCTTCTGTAAGATGTCATCGGTTCACCTGGTTATGTTTATCAGTTCGAGGGAACCCGCACTGCAAGTGAGCTTCGGAAGTTCTGGCAGAACAGTGAGCATCCGGACATTAACAAAAACGAGTGGAACGAGGAGGAGGTGGAAACCTTGAAAATGATAGCAGCCAAGCACAACTGTACAGACTGGCAATCAATCGCCAACAAACTTGGGGTGAGGCCTTTCTAGAACCAAAGTAAAATGTTACCTAGCCAATTTAACACCTTTTCCCTATTCAGAGAGCGGGTGACATAGTCCTCGCTTCCTATTTGTATTTTCATTCGTCTACTTGAAAGATTAACCATTCTGTGTTCCTTTCAATGTCTGGGGACATCCCATTTTTTAAAACTTATTTACTGCGGCGTTTCTCTTTTGATGGGCTGATGTTGTATTGTCAGAGAGCACTTGGATAAATGGTAGGTTATGTGATGTGGATTTGTAGAGCGCACTTGTTGTCCGAGAGAGAATCCACGCGCTGGCCAGGTGAGAAGAGCTGCGCCTGCAAACACGCTGTGACTGTGATGCAGGGTTACTTGGAGAGCCAGGGCTTCAACTTCTTGCAGAATTCAAGAAGCAAGGAGGAGGCCTTGATGTGTTGGGGGAAGATCGTTCCAAGTCTTGGCAGCACTGTGGGAAAACAAATGACCACCAGTTCTGTTTCTGTGGATACGAGGGGTGCGTGCGAGCGAGTGTGAAGCTGAGCGCTGTTGTCTGGTGGGTTGGTAGAAATATAGGCGGTGGTTGAGGTAAGTGGCTACAATGTTGTGCAGTGCCTTGAAGGTGTGGATGAGAAGTTTGAAGCAGTGTTTCTAGATGGGGAGCCAGTGGCACTTCCTGAGGTGCGGCGTATCGTTAGTGCGGTGTGAGAAGTCGGGATGGGTCTGGCGGCGGCGTTCTGGCGGGTCTGTAGTCTGTGGAGGAGGTGCATAGAGATTCCGACATAGAGTGCATTGCCGTAGTCCAGTCTGTTCTTAATGAGAGCTTGAGCAATGGGGCGCCTGGAGTCCATTTTTTAAGCTTGAGGTATTATTCTGAAACCAACCGACTGTCATCTAGTAGAATCCTGGTTGCTCATGACTTAACATTAAATGACTTCACGGCACATCTAACATAGTGCTTGGAATCTTTGAAACAGTAGGTGTAAAAGTATACATTAAGAATAAAACATTCCAGTTGAAACTGCATAAATACAAATAAGTAAGACAGGTTTAGAGCATGCATGCACTTTCAGGCAATTAATGCCCCCGAGATTCCAGAGATAGACTTCTTTATACCGGTGTTAATGGAAAATGCCCCCGTTCAAAAGTTTTTACTTGATCATTGGAGCCACAAATCAGCCATTTGTCTTCAGCCATGGTTATTATTTATTTTATCGGTTTATCTGATGCGTGCATCGATTCCACTTTAGTTACTGACAGGGATGTCAAAAACCATGTTCTACAGTAACTATGGATTTGTGAAACATTGGACAGAATAGCCAGTGTTAGAGCTTCAGAGAACTCAAATCTATATGATTTTTTCATGGTTCCCATATCTGAGTCAAGTGTCTGGCCTACCTAAGTCAGGACCATGATACATGAACTATATCAAAGCTATTTTTTAAACATCAACAATTTGAGTCTTGGCTGATATTGATATCTTTTAGTCTATTCTGACCATTGTTTGTCATGCAAGATTTTATAGTACCCAAACTTTTGATGAGTTTACCTAAGTCCCTTATCATGACAGTCCATAGGAGATGACACATCAAACACGCACGATGATGGGGTGAATAATTGTGAATAGTCTAAGCACTTGCAGTCACTCTGGATAGTATTCCAACACATCATTTTCTTTGCCCACCATGCCACTTCAGATCGGACCCAGCCATATGCAAATCAGCCTTGGTCCTGCTACAATAAATACCATGAAGCTTCCATTTCCAAGCCAGATTCTGCAAAACAAGCAAAACAAAACCAGTTTCACCCCACTTTGGCCTCTTAGCAGGGTGTACCTTGTTCCAGTGGCACAGTTATCATAGAGACCAGCATCTGGGCATACCCTTGGCCACTTAGGGTGTTACATCAAACACACAAAAGGTGATGGGAGGAGTTCTTGCAAATGGTACAGCCACCGGCAATCTCTTGGAGTAGCATTCCAACCCTTCATTTTATTTTTGCTCACTATGTCACCTCAGATTAGACCCAGCCACGTGGAAGTCAGTCAGGGTCCTGCTTCATTAGGAACAGCCTAGCTCGAAATGCCAAACTAGGTCCTCTATGAACTGGAACACAAACAACCGAAGACTGCTTCTGGCCTCTTTAGTCTAGTGTAGCTTGTTTCTAGCAGCACATTGAGCAAAGTCACCATGTCTGGGCTACTAAAGGTGTTACATCAAACACACAAAAGGTGATGGTAAGAGGGCTTGCAAACAGTCTAACCACTGGCAATCATTTGGCGTAGCATTCCAGCCCATCGGTTTTGTCTCTGCCAGTGTAACTGCAGGTACATGCAAATCAGGGTTCCTGTTTTAATAGGAACAATCCAGCCTGAACTGTGAAGTCACCTTTTTTTTCCCTGAACTGGAACACAAGCAACCCAAGACCAGTTTCAGCCTATTTGGGCCTCTTTGTTCAGCTGTAGCTTAGTTACAATAGCACAGTGCTCACTTGTCCCACGTCTGTTTCCTTCTAAAGAGGGCTTTGTCTAGCTAACAGGATTGACTGTTCCCATGAGGAGCAGGGTCAGTGCAGATTTGAATAATGCGGCTCTCTGTCTAGAGTTGCACAGTGTGCGAAAAACAATGATTTGAAATTGATACCCAGAGCGAGTGCTTCGGGCTATTTGCAGTCATTACTTCCTTCACCTTTTATGTGTTTGATTCCATAACATTTGACTAGTCGTCATCCTTTATTTCCACTGATATTTGCTCCTGCCATTTCTCCTTAAGCTACCTAACAGTTGGGTTGGAGCATAGAGGTACAGTAATAGTTGCATATAGTCCTTACATCACTCCTGCCAGTTGTTTCTCGATTGTTATATAAGACCAGATGCGGCGATCAGGCAAGTGAAGTCCTAGTGCAGAGATAGGGTTGTATTGTAACTGTTAGTGTTGTAAAGTGTTGTATTTACTATTGTTTTTGCATGTTGGTAAATGTTTTTAGACTTTTTTACAGTCACCATATTTTTCAGTGAGTTGGTGCCTGTTGTTGGCTAGGCCTTCCAATAGGTTGGACAGAGCTCAAGATATAAAAGGTTACATTTTCTCAACATGGGTGCTCCAGCATGGAGGTAGCCATTGTGAACAAAATGACAGGTAGGATATGTAGGAATGTTGAATAATATTACACACCTTACATGGCTCGCAATACAGCAGATCCAAGTCACCTTGTTGAGATTGAATGGCTTTTTCCATGTGAGCCATGGCAGTTGTTGAACCACAAAATAAGATCCTACGTACAAACCTCTTAGACCTCCAAATGGGGTGGTGGCATATAGTTTAGCCATCTTCAGCTTCTAAGTCTAGAACCCCCAGTCTAGAATTTTACACAAATGTTTTGATGTCCTCATGAAATGTTTCCAGGAGAGGTTTGGGAAACTTAAAAAGTAGTGTGCTGAATATATAGCGAAACCATGGAGTTATATCCTGTGCCCCGCGATGAGCGACGGTGAGATGAGATCACCTGAGGAAGTCTGTTGAAATGTTCTGCATTAATGGGTTTATGTTAGGGTAGGCTCCAGGTGTGGCTCTCCTCTTTTCATCGTTTCACATCTCAGTGGCAGTATGCCACTCTTGTACCAGCTGATTTTGTTTCATGGGAAGGATGAGAATCCGGAGATCAGATTAATCAACTCTGGCATTGAAAATTCCAGTTGTGACAAAGTGAGAAGGATGTCTTCCACACACTATAAGATTTTCTGCTGGCCTATTTGTAATTCAGTGCTGTGTATTTTCTGTTTTTGGTGACTGGCTCCTGCGAGTGGTTCCAGATATAACAAGAAGAGATTTTGGAAAAACAGACACCCCTTTCCAGTGCACCACTTGATGGGGAGGGGTTCATATAGATAGCATCTGCAGGTATTATTCGCCACTGGGTCAGTGTGCAGTCATTTAACTTTGTTTATGAAGCCATTTAACTTTGTTTATGAATCCAGCAACTAGGATGTGTGTTGTTAATAGGTCGATTATAAACTTCTTGCTTTCTCACTATGCTTGTAAGGCTTCCACTTAATTTTTGACAATCTACATTCTGCCTGTAATGTAAAGTGAGCATTCCATTTTAACTTAACTTTGTTGTAGAGTTCTCTAAATGCCTAAGGATGTTTATTATACTTAATCATAAGGTCTATGATAGTTGTTCTCAGTGATTTTCATCGAGTTTTGTGTTTCTTACGTCCCAGGCAGAGTCCTGCATTCAGACTCCTCTGATGTATGATTACCAGCTGCTCATAATTTTTGGACAGGCAGTACAGAGCATACATTATGTAGCAGAAAGTCAGGGACATCTGATTTCAGGATTTTCTTCTCTTTTGGGTGACTGTATTTAGTCACATTTACATGCAACAGTATTCCTAAAGACAGCGCTTAATTTGTAAAACAACAAGGGCCGGGGTCCAACGTATTTCTCATTAGTTGCCAGTGCTAGTTACCAAATACCAGGGTTGCCTAGTTTTGATTCCCCCTCATGCCTTAATCCATCTCCCTAAACTCTCTACCCTTTTATCTCACTCTTGTAAGTCATTTGGCATCCCTTTTCTCTTTTGTCAGAGTTTTCATTGTTTCTCTTCCTCCTCCTTTTCTCCATATGTGTTTTCCCTCTCCTGCTATTGGTCAAAGTTTGATGATAAAAAATATGTTCTAATGTCTAAAAATAAGTGCCAGCAGACCCTACCTGCAACCACTGACTCAAATTAAGCACTGCTTGGATGTGATATGCAGCCCATAGATATTTGAAGTTACACTGGCGTATGGTCTGAAATGCTACCTTTCAAGATGGGGAAGCTGGGTACATTTGGTGACAGTGCAAGAAATATGTGCATTACACACACAAAATACAGAAGTAGGCTTTCTCTTTTGGAAGTAGTAGAGTGCATACTTCTACTAGAGCATAGTGTAAGATCAAGTAATTCAGGACCCCCCTGTCATGTTTTTTACTATAATTAAGCATACCATGTGCCAGAATAGGGTCTATGGTCATATTCCAGTAGCTCACAGTTTTACCATTGCCATCCTGCTAACTTATTTAAGTCTTTTAGATATATTGGCCAAGAGCAGGAATTGACTTCCATTTGGGCCCCATACTGAGCCTATCATCGGTATTTTATCTTGCATGTCAATTTTTACAGCAAGTTTCTAGTGGAACAGATTGGCCAATGTAACTATAGCTCCGAATGTCTCTCATTAGTCCCATTTATCTTATGTGTGTGATAAAATTATGGGGTTCTAGATTTAGGTTACTGTGTGAGGCTTCATTAACTTAGTTCATCAGAAGCACATAGCTCCTTATTGAATATTACAAAAAAAAATACAAAAGTTGATAGTGGGGTAATCTGAAAATGCTGTAATAGTCCTATTGGAAACTTAAAACCGATGTTGTACTGGCAACTGTGTGATGTATCACGGTAGGCTGTTGCATGCTTCTGAAGCCTCACAGACTTGTTGCATGAGTTGCTTATTTCCAAACATTTGTATTTTTACTGTTTCTTGAAGACAAACCGGACAGCCTTCCAGTGCCTGCAGAAGTATCAAAAGTATAATAAGGAATTTAAGAAGAGAGAGTGGACCAAAGAGGAGGACCAGATGCTCACTCATTTGGTTGACCAAATGAGAGTTGGAATCCATATACCATACCAGAAAAGTAAGTCTTTACCAGCAGTGGTCCACCAGTATCATTGCGGGCCTAGTGAACTACTGGCATGACACAAGTAACAATGTGCACTCAGCCTGGACCAATGTCCTTTGCACACATATACTAGGTCTGTGGATGCTGCATATAACATACTGTTTCTTTCAAGTGAGGAAGCATACTAAGTTTGGTTATGACTGTAGGTGATGTATAGTTGAGGATCCCAGAAATATTTTTTTATGAGGCTGTATCATTTGATTTCCGTATGCTACTATCCTGGCAAGAGTGGGAGAAATTACCTGCACTGTGCAAGTAGCATGCTGCAGCACTTGCTCTTAAGTAACCATTAGAGATATGCAGTATGCAGGGCAAATTTATGTGCTGGGTGTGTCTGATTTATTTTCACCGTGAGAGAGCAGAGTGTGGTATTGCCGCCTTTCATCTTATTTTAATGTGCTTCTATACTGATATAAACTTTTTAAAAAGTGTAATTTAGGAGCAAAAGAGTCTATGAGATTTTTCAATTTATTCATCAAAGGGGTTGTCTATTTTGCTGAGGAAGCAGCTTTCTGGAAGATGTGAAAATGTATATCCTTCATTCTGTGTGGGATAAATAGTCAAAAGCCCTTTGGATGACAATGGAAAGTGTCAAATCTTTCTACATTCCTTTTGTTCTGAGAGGCGAGCTAAATTTATATTTTGTAGTTTTAATGTGTTTAAAAGAGTGCCAAAGACTCAGATATGCTTCATTGCACCAGTTTAATTAAGTACTGACATAAGATTTCAATTTTATTAACTTTGTAGTTTACATGTAAAGGTCATCTATAATTGTTGTTCAGGTCATCTGATTTTGATTATCCTGCTGCAAAGGAGTTTTGTGGAGTTCCTTGTCGTTTTTATAATTGGCCCAAAGATGTCTCTCAAATATGTGTGGTTAACCTTTCAGTTGCATACTACATGGAGGGCAGAGATACTTTCCAGTTGATTTACCGCTGGACCAAATCTGTGGATCCCAGATTGAAAAAAGGTTTTTGGACACCAGAAGAAGATGCTGTAAGTTACTTTTAAAAACTTTTTTTTAATGTAGAAGAGCTGTACCGTGTGTAGACTTACATGTTCCACAGCCTTGAACTTATGAGTTTAAAGTTTAGTAGTAGGAATTTTCACATGTAGGTGGAGATCTCTGCAGTTGGGATGAAGATCTCCCAATGGTAAAGTTTAGGGAAAGTAAAAATGTTTATTAAACGTTAAATAAATATAAAAAATGTTTTTATGGTAAATATTAATTTAAATTAATTCATTCATTTATTTTAAATATAGAACAACATTTTTAAAAAATGCTAAATCATTATCAAGTTCATTTTGAAATTAGTAATTAATTCATATACATTTATTACATTTAAATTATTATTTTAAAGCTGTATTTAGTAATTTCACTTAGAATAAAATGTTTATATATATTTATTATAAATTAGCAATTACCAAAAGTTATCTTTAGAATTAATTTACATTAATTCATTTTTAAATAGGATTACATTTATTTTACATTTCAAAAGTTATTGAACTATTTGAAAGGAAAATATTTATTTTTTAATTAAATGTATATATAATTAAAAATTAGAAATAAATTAATGTATTTTAAAATTATTTTACATGGGATTCCAGTTTAAGTCCCGGCCTCTGTTATTTTCCATGTAGGGTGTTACAGCATCAGTAGCTAGCGATGTTTGGTGCTGGACTCCCTCCAGGTCTAAGCTGGAGTGCATGCGTGACTGGTTTGGGTTGTTGTTGTCATTAGAATTGCAGTTTGTGAATAGAATTGGGGTTACTCTTTTATGGATGGGTGTAAATCCTTTGCTAAATCCCTTCACACTGCTCCCTTAACCACTCCTTAATTCTCCCTGAACTGCTCCCATTTAGTAGTAAGTATTCCCCATGCTCCAGAGACTCGAGCCTGCCCTCCCACATTTACTAAAACAAATGCGTCCACACTAGGGGTGGATATCTCAGCACAGAAAAGATAGTTGAGGTGAAGGTCTCCACAAGTAGTTTTCTGATTACCATTTTGTAGTATGTGAGTAGGACTATTGTGGTACTACTAAACATACTATAAAATGCAGTTTGTAAAAAAGGTCCATATTATCCAGGCCTTTCCCTTTAAAAATGTATTAAAATAAAAACGCATTTGAGGTGCTTACATCTTTTGAGTTTGTCATATTTTTACATGTAATCTTGATAAGACTCAGGCAGACAAGCAGTCATGGAAGAGCAAGGTCGACTTTAGGAAGACAGGCATAAAATTCCCTCTGTCTTGCAAACTTCACCACATGTCCCTGAGTCCTGGCCACGTTTACGGCCACTGAGCACAATCTGAATTTCTTTTTGGATTAACTCCTAAGCATAGTCAATTCAGTATAGTAGAAGATGTTGTAACCGTAACATGTATTCTAGTAGTAATGTGGTCTAATGCCATGTGTTATACCGAAAGCCGGTCCTGGCTTTTTAGCCAACATCACTTTGCATGCTGGAGCTAATAGACCCAAAGCTGTAATATATACGTGGAGAATCACAGAAAGTACCGTGAGGTTGAATAAGAAGCCTGGAATACTGCACATGGTATCAGGATAGACTTTATAGAAAAGTATATCTTCAAAGTTGATCAATTACCCAGGAAACTCACTAACCGAGTCTCCCCAGTGTTGACTTCTTATGTTCTTAAGCACAGATTGAAACTGACTGAGGTAATAAATGATGGAAGATGTAAATCTTCTTGAGGTCTAACGAAGAAACTCTCACCTGCCTGCACCTCTACAAACCTAAAGAGTGAAGTGCCTTCATTTTGCTCGCTTGTATTTTATTTTTAGCATTTCATATGTTGCCTGCCAGTCTTTTGAGGCCCAGGAGACTTAATTAAAAAAGAAGAGAATAACAAATTTAAAGTGATGAGCAGAGAAGTGTGTAAGATGACTACGAGTTAAACAGTAGCCTCTTGCATCTACTACAATTGTGATGTGGATTGCTTGCTATTAACATTTTATATAGCCTCTTATAAGTGGCCAAGATGAGGTATTAAGCACTATGTATACGCATACAAAAAGAACTAGGGAAGGACTCACAGAATGGGAGGGGAAAAGGGTGCTTAGAATTCCTGGAGTGAAATGGGAAAAAGTCAATGTAAACATATGACCTAAATGTATGAGTTGGAGGAAAAAGAAAGGTGGAGGGGACTGAAGTAAAGTTGAGGAAACTATGAGAACGGGACAGAGTTTTTTGAAACATAATAATGACTTGTGAGTTATTTAGAACTAATAACTACATTAATAAAGTATACAGTATACATGCAAAGATTCTCTGGTTTCACTAACACAAGCTAAGGAATGCACTGAAATATTAACTGCGTATAATTATCTTGCTCCATCATTGTCTATGCAATGTGCAACAAACTGTATAATATCCGCTAATCAAAAAGTTAGTTTAAATCAGAAAATATCCTTGCTGAGTACATTGTGAGCAACCTAGATATATTTTTAATGTGGAGGTTTTAGAGATTTTGGATGCTTCAACCAGTTGTACAGCAAAAGCCCTTTCAATATAGAAGAAGGCGTTGCAGTGTGAAAGGAATGCTATAGAGTTAGCATATAACTCTCTTTAATGGACCGTTTCTATAACGAGAGGTAGGGATGGCAGGGAGGGAAAAGAGACATCTCAAAGTGATCTCACAGGGATTTGCAGAGAGCAGGATGTTACTCAAAGAAGGCGAAGAGGGGAAGGAGTGAGTTTAAATTTTATATTTTATACTTTATACTTTATACTAAACCTCGACCTGACCAACTGGACGAACTTTTGACCTATCTCTTTGTTGCCCAGTTTCTCCCAGAATCTTGGAGAAACATGTTAATGCCTGGCTCACATCTTTTGTGGAGGCCTAAAATATTTGTACATCCTTCACAGTCGGGCTTCAGGGTGGGACACAGTACTGAATCTGCCCTCCTATGCATCACTGAACATCTTAGATGGCACCTGGATGAGGGTGAAATGGCTGTGCTTATTTTACTAGATCTTAGCGTGGCCTTTGATACTGTAACCCACTCCATCCTGGTCGAAAGATTGATGACACTGGCCCTTGAGAATAAAGTGCTGACCTGGTTAACATCATTCCTAAAAGACCGGAAGTTTCAAGTCTTTTTGGCGAATGTTTGGGGCCCCCAACATTGGCTGGCATCCCTAGGGGCTATTCCAATCCATTTTGCACGGTAAAAAATCTATGCTTTATGCTGTATGAGAACCTATCTATGAAGTCTCTGGTGACCAAGGTCACTTCCACCTGCTTTGCGGTGCTCAACTCGGTGAAAAAGATCACCCGGATGCTTCTCCAACCAGCCCAAAGGACTGTGAGTCAAGCCCTTATCAAGGTTAGAGTATGACAGTGTGCTGCATTTAGGTATCAATAAGGTTTCGATCCGACGGCTACAGCTAGTCCAAAGTTCAGCCACCAGACTCATGTATCGGCTGCCAAAATATGCTGCAGTCTTACATCTTTCCCATGAGCTTCATTGGCTTACGATTACAAAGCAAATCAAATTAAAAGCCCTGTGCTATATGTACAAAGCTAAAACTGAAGTGGGTCCGCGGTATATCTCGGATATGGTGGTGCCTTATCAGCCCACACATAGGCTTAGATCAATAAATCAGACCCTGTGCATTGTGTCCAGGTTCCGTCTGACCCGTATGGGAGGTCGCTTCGTTACATCCTTGGGCCCAAGAATATGGAACGCTCTCCCAGAGATTCTAAGAAATTGTACTTCACTTCCTATAGTCCGTAAAGGTCTGAAGAACTGGCTATTATAAGCTGCTGCTTTTGATCACCCTACCTTTTGCTTAGCGAAAGTAAACCCTGTGTGGGTTGCTGTTACATTTTATAAGACTATAAATAAATCAAATAAACTTTATACTAAAAGTGAAGGGTTTCAGTAACCGTAGGTAGAAACAAAACTGAGTGTATACTTCACAGGGTGATCAAAGAGTAGAATATGATGAAGGAAAACTTGACTGGCCAAGATTGCAAAGGGCATCGGTCAGTGCTTATAGAAGGCCGGTTAGGAATGGTGTCATAGGAACTGCTAAGTAGAGGATGAAGTTAAACACATGGGTGCCACTAGTATTTGGTACAGCATGGCAGTTAATTTCAGAGAAACTAACATTCTGAGGATTTGTGTCAGTCATTTATAATATACACAATCATATTGAGTGGATTAGAACTGCACTTTAAAAAAAAAAAAATTTGTTTTGTATTCTGCTTATTATAGAAATTGTTAAGAGCTGTTTCAATATATGGAGAGCGCGACTGGTATAAAATCAGGGAGGAGGTACCGGGGAGGAGCGATTCCCAGTGCAGAGACCGGTAAGAATTGTTTTGAATTGAATCTTTTAATTATTTAATTACTGTTTGAGGCGATACATGCAGACTGGTGGTTATTTGCTGATCACTACTCAGGAAAGCCAAAATACCCAGACACAAGCGCTAAAACACAAACTGATCCCCAAAAGGCTTTAAACTGCCTTAGTAGTTTAGAGAGAGAATAACTAATGGTATCAGCAATGTAAATAGGACTTTCATGTCTTCTTTTCCCTGTTCCACTGTCTTGCTCACCTTTCTTCTTCAACCATGATTCAACCATCCAACTTGGGGCCTAATCTAGAGTTTTGCGGAGGGGTTACTCTGTCATAACAGTGATGGATATCCCGTCTGCCGAAATATAAGCACCATAGGAAATGGGATTTATATTTCAGCGGACGGGATATTCATCCCTGTTGTGATGGAGTAACTGCTCTGCCAAAATCGAAATCAGGCCTTTGGTCTGTATTTCTCACTTCTCTACTTATCAAGCTATGATCTCTAATTTTTGTCTATTTGCCTGGCATTTCTGTGGTCATGCGACATGTGTGTGAATTGTTTTTCCACATCATGGATTCCTTACTGGTTGTTAGATCGTGTCAAAGGACTGTAGCTTCTGACCTTATTCTGCTTGCTACATAGACTTAAGCCCATCCAGAACATTGGCGTTAACAACTTCCATACCTAAGCATAGATGACTACTTCACCCCGGTGCTTGAACTGTATCTGCTGCTTTTGTCAGCCTTATATCCTTCTAGTGTCTTTGCATCGCCCTCTGGGCTATCCATGACTTTGGACTGATCTTTCTTCTTTTGCAAAGTTTGCCCATATTGTCCAAGGCAAATGTGGTGATGCAGTCTCGCCCGGCTCAAGATCATCTCTTCCTTCACAAAGTCTCAGACTGGCTGTACAGACAGCTAGGCTACCCAGACAATAATGCAGACGACCCACAACCACCTTGATTCTGTAGAGCTGCAAAGAGCTGACCAATCCCGCTCAGCCTCAGGTGACACTTTCCACATGGACAAAGGCGATTCAATGCAAGAAAAATGTATTAACTATCAGGCAACCATCTGGCGTTGGGAATATGTATAAAATCAATGAAACATGTTTTAAATGTAAAACATTCAGACAGATGTGCAGGCTGCCTGCCGAACAAGCATAAGCAGCGCTTCAAACTGTGGCCGAGATTCATAATGATGATCACAGCTGCCATAACATTACCGTAACGGTACATGACACCCTTTTCTGTTTAATATTGTAGGTTGGGTATGCAGTTTGTTCTCACATTTGCATATTACATACTTGAGGTTGTGCTGAAAGAAACTATTTTCTTTGGAGGGTCACCTTACTTACTTAGGAGTTCTACATAGCTCTGGGCATCGCCTCACGGTTTCTTCAGAGTGCTGTCTAGTCCAGGATTATGGTGTGGCAGGAGTCCAAATGTCCATGTGCATGACTCCTTTCTGATATTATAGTAGACATAGCCTCGCCCTGACGTCATCTAGTGAGAATTTGTTGGCATTCGCTGCCCTCCTATAAACAATCTGCGAGACAGGTGTGGAGGGGCAATGACCAAAGGTCAGGCCCTTATACCTGCTGTTTGTACCAGGGAGTGGGTAGTCGAGACTTAGAACTGACGCATTGGGCATTTACAGATACACAACTTCATGCTGCCAAGAAGAGTAACACAGTGGAACAAAAAGTGCTAAGTGGCAAAAAGTCTCTAGGTAAAAAATATGACAGTAACAACAATTGTCAAATGTTAATCCAAGTTGACAAAACGTGTAATAAAACTACTGAATGTTTTTGTAGCTTGTTCAAGAGCACACTTGAAGAAAGTATATGAGTGGAGTGTAGTTCCCAATAGTGTCTTGTGTGTTTGATTATAGTCACTGAGATTAAAGTATACGTACTGTATGTCTTGTATTCATCTGGGTGTGTGACAGTGTGTTTTAGATATGATATTTCTGGGTATTGTCTGTGTGTGTGGTGCTCATGTTTGGGACTATGAGTTCAGTGTGGTTCAGCAAGAGTTATTGGAGGGAGTGTGCTCATCCAAGTATATTAATATAAGAAGTCAGTGGAACATAAAAAGAGTGTGCAGTTGTCAGTAGGTATTGGTGATAAATTGAGATCTTGTATGTTATGGATTTATGGTGTATTTGTGTAGCACATGGATAACCAAAAGGCTGTGGAGTGATTTGGAGGGTCAAAGGTAAAGATGCAGTCGACCATTGATTGAAGAGGAAACAAAAATGGACTGTTAGTGCATTGTGATGCATTGTTCTCTAAAGAGCTGTGTGTTCAACAATTTTTTTTAAATTGGAGCAGTGTTGATGGATATAGGAATGTTGTTCCTGGTGCTTGATGCATAAATCAAAAATGCATGTTGATTTCTTTCTTTTCTTTTTTGAACACTTTTTTGCCTCCAGTCTGAATGTGGCCTTGATTTGGGTTTGCTGAGGACTACTGGAGATGGTGTGCCTCTCAGCCACCAAGGCAGTGATACTGTTCACAATGGCTTTGTAAATGATGCATCTGTTTTGAAGATAGTGCGGACTAACAAGGGAGGTAGTGTAGTTCCATTAGGTTGAAGGTGATGTTGTCATATTTCTTCAAGCCACGGATTAGATGTTTTGTGACATGTAGGTGTCGTAGTTGGACTCTTGCTGTGGGCAAGACTGCTGGTTTAAGGGTGGCAGTGCTTATGTTTGTAGGCGACTCTGCCAATCCTACAACAAATCGCAACTTTCGCCCTAACCCTCTCGGCTCACAAGCAGAACCTCACCAAAAACCCAAACAGTAAAAGGTGATTTGTGGCAGCCTTCACGCATGGTCTGATGTAACAGCAAGACACACTGTAGGCAAGTGTCCGAAGAGGCACCATATGCAGCGAAAGAATGGTTGCATGCACCATAGAAGTGGTCGGAATAACAATGGATTCTGTGCACTGATGTGGTAGGAGTATTTTTAAGGGTATCCTTTTGGAAGTGACTTGCCTTCTGGCAAAGCTTTCACAGCAGTCAAAATGTCAGCATCCATTCTCGTCTGAGAACAAGTCACTGCAGCCACAGAAGCCATAGCTACTGCAGATTTGGCTGCTTCATCAGCCAGATTATTGCTGATAACGTGTACTCCTACACGTTGGTGGCCCAATGTATGTACTACATGGACACAAGGTAGCTTATCCTTGAGATCAGCCACCCTCTCCCACAGAGTTCTGTGTTTGATGGTGTTCCCTCTGGAGTCTCTAAACCCATTCATCTTCCAATGATTAAGGTAATCATTGTAGGACTCAACCTAGTAGTATGAGTCACAGACAAATAAAGTCAGTAATCCTGGCTCTGTGTGTTTTAGCGCTAAAATAAGGGCTTTAAGTTCAGCCAGTTGAGCTGTGAGATCCCCTGAGGACTGCGTGTAGGTATTCTTAGGATGGAAAACTCCATCCTTCATCACTCCGCTCACGGCTGCGCAAGCGGCAGAGTATTGATGTTTTGTGTCTATAGCTGGCTTCGCTGAACCATCCGTGTAAATGACAGTACGGTATCTGACAAGAGGCAAAATATCTTGAGGAGGGGGGTACTCCTGTTCGTATTGGAGAAATTCTTGTGTGAAGTTTTGGATCAAAGATGTAGTCAACATCAGTGGCAGTCAGGGAGGTTGCTCACTGAATCCAACGTGGTTGTAATGCTTTAGTGTTAGGAACGCTTGCTTTGCTGAAGGCCTCTAAGCTGGCACAGGGGTAACGACAACGATGCGTTTCCCTTGGGCAAGTGGCCTCTCCTTAATGACAGCCATTTGAACTGGAGTTAGGAGTTTTTCTGTAGGTGCAAAACGTTGTTCTGCATTGGAGTATAAATGTGATTTATATGCTATGGGCACTGTGTCGGCCTCATTAAAGGTGACATAAGCGAACCCAATTGCACCAACATTTATTCTAATGACCAAATTTGTTTTGTTGTCACATGTGTGCAAGTGTTTTGCTTCTAACATGTCCTGTTGCAATTTCCTAAGGATGCATGGGTGTTCAAGTGTCCAGTGTCTGCTAGAAAAATCAGGGCGTATTAAGTCATAGAGTGGCTTGATGCGTTATGCATAGTCTGGAATGTATGTTCTGCCAAAATGAAAGAAACCAACTAAAAACTATAGTTTCCTGAGGGTTTTAAGTGGGTGTAGTTGAGCACATTTCTCTAGGAAGTGCTGGGCCAGGCTCTTGCCCTCGTTTGATAGCTCATATCCCAGGAACAGTACGCTGAGAAAGGCTATTTTAGTTTTCCTAAAATTACATTTGTAGCCAAAGGCTGTGAATCCTAAAACAATCCGATCGACTCTGCCAAGATGAATGGTGAGGTCGGCATCTGTGAGATAGATATCATCCACATAAGACAAAGCCTCTGGATCAATATCATGCAATATTGATGTTACACGGGCTGAGAACAGCCCTCGGCTGTTCTTGTAGCCCTGGGGCAAACGACAAAAGCGTTTTTGTCAGCCAAATGAGAATGCACTCAGGTCCCGACTTTCATGTGCTTAGTTCTGTCAGTAAAAACCGCTGGAAATATCCAAGGTTTTTTTTGTATATTTTGCGCACTATGTTATTAATTAGTGCTGTACTATGTGAATTTTGTGTAGCGTATTTACTTGTATGGCTGTTTAAGTGTCTGTAATCTGGGACTATTCTATAAGAATGGTCCGGCTTTGCAACGGGGAATAACTGGTTATTCATTGCATAGACAAAGGGCTCAATTACTCCCTGGTACTCAAGCTGAGTGAGGATCTCCCTCACTGGAGCTTTTGCTTCATGTTCAACAGGATATTGTGGCAGAGTCTGGGGTGTAGACCTGATAGGTATTACATGACAAGAAGAATCCTTGTTCCAACCTACATGGTTGTGGTGTAACACAGGTGCCTGCGCCGCAGCCCAGTTGACTGCATAGGCTTGTTTTACCTCCTCTGGAACAAGATCAGAGAAAGATGGCAAAATTACATCTTCCCCTTGTGGGAGCTTACGGACGTGCTCGGGAGGCCAGCCCCTTTCGGCCAGTAGGATATCACTACTAAGTTCATCCCAGAATATAACACCAATGGTGCGCTCCTGTTGGGGGGAAAACGTGGCCGTCCGCAGTCTCAACTGCTATAAAATCACTAGTTGCTGTTTCATCCAAATGATCTTTCAGACTCTGGCGACATATCGTGACCTCTGCTGCACTGTCTAACAGTGTCACTGCCCATGTCTTGTTCTTCAGCAATGCTCTCAAGTGTACTGGCATTTTTAACTGACAGCGCTGCCACATTTGTTTTTTGACTATGGATTTTGTTGTGGGGACTTATCTTCTTTTTTGTCTGACGACTGTGGTGAATCTTTCTTCTGTTTCTTGTATTCAGGACGTCAATCAGGACGGCCCCCTCTCTCGCTACGTCTATCCGGTGCGTCCTGAAAGAAACAAGAGGGACGTGAATTAGTATATGTAGGAAGTTGGCTCTGTATGTGCTATTTCAAAGTAAGGAATAGCATGCACAGAGTCCAAGGGTTCCCCTTAGAGGTAAGATAGTGGCAAAAAGAGATAATACTAATGCTCTATTTTGTGGTAGTGTGGTCGAGCAGTAGGCTTATCAAAGGAGTAGTGTTAGGCATTTGTTGTACATACACACAGGCAATAAATGAGGAACACACACTCAGACAAATCCAGCTAATAGGTTTTGTTATAGAAAAATATATTTTCTTAGTTTATTTTAAGAACCACAGGTTCAAATTTTACATGTAATATCTCATTTGAAAGGTATAACAGGTAAGTACTCTAGGAACTTTGAATCATTACTTTAGCATGTATACTTTTTACATAAAACACAATAAACTGTTTTAAAAGTGGACACAGTGCAATTTTCACAGTTCTTGGGGGAGGTAAAGTATTGTTAGTTTTAACAGGCAAGTAAGTCACTTACAAGTCTTAGTTTTTGGTCCAAGGTAGCCCACCGTTGGGGGTTCAGAGCAACCCCAAAGTTATCACACCAGCAGCTCAGGGCCGGTCAGGTGCAAAGGTCAAAGAGGTGCCCAAAACACACAGGCTTCAATGGAGAGAAGGGGGTGCCCCGGTTCCAGTCTGCCAGCAGGTAAGTACCCGCGTCTTCGGAGGGCAGACCTGGGGGGTTTTGTAGGGCACCGGGGGGGACACAAGTTAGCACAGAAAGTACACCCTCAGCAGCGCGGGGGCGGCCGGGTGCAGTGTGAAAACAAGCGTCGGGTTCTCTGTTGATTTCAATGGGAGACCAAGGGGTCTCTTCAGCGATGCAGGCAGGCAAGGGGGGGGCTCCTCGGGGTAGCCACCACCTGGGCAAGGGAGAGGGCTTCCTGGGGGTCACTCCTGCACAGGAGTTCCATTCCTTTAGGCGCTGGGGGCTGCGGGTGCAGGGTCTTTTCCAGCCGTCGGGAAATGGAGTTCAGGCAGTCGCGGTCAGGGGGAGCCTCGGGATTCCCTCTGCAGGCGTCGCTGTGGGGGCTCAGGGGGGACAACTTTGGTTACTCACGGTCTCGGAGTCGCCGGAGGGTCCTCCCTGAGCTGTTTGTTCTCCACCAGTCGAGTTGGGGTCGCCGGGTGCAGTGTTGCAAGTCTCACGCTTCTTGCGGGGAGTTGCAGGGGTCTTTAAATCTGCTCCTTGAAACAAAGTTGCAGTTCTTTTGGAGCAGTGCCGCTGTCCTCAGGAGTTTCTTGTCTTTCTTGAAGCAGGGCAGTCCTCAGAGGAGTCAGAGGTCGCTGGTCCCTTGGAAAGCGTCGCTGGAGCAGGTTTCTTTGGAAGGCAGGAGACAGGCCGGTAAGTCTGGGGCCAAGGCAGTTGGTGTCTTCTGTTTTTCCTCTGCAGGGGTTTTTCAGCTCAGCAGTCCTTCTTGTTAGTTGCAGGAATCTAAATTCTTAGGTTCAGGGGAGCCCTTAAATACTAAATTTAAGGGCGTGTTTAGGTCTGGGGGGTTAGTAGCTAATGGCTACTGGCCCTGAGGGTGGGTACACCCTCTTTGTGCCTCCTCCCAAGGGGAGGGGGTCACAATCCTATCCCTATTGGGGGAATCCTCCTTCTACAAGATGGAGGATTCCTAAAAGTCAGAGTCACCTCAGTTCAGGACACCTTAGGGGCTGTCCTGACTGGCCAGTGACTCCTCCTTGTTTTTCTCATTATCTCTCCTGGACTTGCCGCCAAAAGTGGGGGCTGGGTCCAGGGGGCAGGCATCTCCACTAGCTGGAGTGCCCTGGGGCATTGTAACACGAAGCTTGAGCCTTTGAAGCTCACTGCTAGGTGTTACAGTTCCTGCAGGGGGGAGGTGTGAAGCACCTCCACCCAGAGCAGGCTTTGTTTCTGTCCTCAGAGAGCACAAAGGCTCTCACCGCATGAGGTCAGAAACTTGTCTCAGCAGCAGGCTGGCACAGACCAGTCAGTCCTGCACTGAACAATTGGGTAAAATACAGGGGGTATCTCTAAGATGTCCTCTGTGTGCATTTTTTAAAAATCCAACACTGGCATCAGTGTGGGTTTATTATTCTGAGAAGTTTGATACTAAACTTCCCAGTATTCAGTGTAGCCATTATGGAGCTGTGGAGTTCGTTTTTGACAGACTCCCAGCCCATATACTCTTATGGCTACCCTGCACTTACAATGTCTAAGGTTTTGCTTAGACACTGTAGGGGCATAGTGCTCATGCACATATGCCCTCACCTGTGGTATAGTGCACCCTGCCTTAGGGCTGTAAGGCCTGCTAGAGGGGTGACTTACCTATGCCACAGGCAGTGTGAGGTTGGCTTGGCACCCTGAGGGGAGTGCCATGTCGACTTATTCATTTTCTCCCCACCAGCACACACAAGCTGGCAAGCAGTGTGTCTGTGCTGAGTGAGGGGTCCCTAGGGTGGCATAAGACATGCTGCAGCCCTTAGAGACCTTCCCTGGCATCAGGGCCCTTGGTACCAGGGGTACCAGTTACAAGGGACTTACCTGGGTGCCAGGGTTGTGCCAATTGAGACAATGGTACATTTTAGGTGAAAGAACACTGGTGCTGGGGCCTGGTTAGCAGGGTCCCAGCACACTTCTCAGTCAAGTCAGCATCAGTATCAGGCAAAAAGTGGGGGGTAACTGCAACAGGGAGCCATTTCTTTACAGTATATCTGTCAGGAGCTTTTATATTTTCTCTGTTTCTGAGAGTATATCTCCTGTCAGAGTTCTCCAGGTGCGGAGTATCAGCTCTCTGATTTCGCCTATCGTTAAATTGTTTTTGGTTATCCCAGCGCTTCTTAGAACCCTCCTGTGCTTGTTTAGTACCTTCCTTAGGGGTGGTACTCTGTAGTTCCAGCTTCTTTGGCTTGGCTCCCAAACTATCCCGTCCTATACTGGTATAGGTGTCGGAAATTATTTTTGGTAGCTCTTACTCCCGGTCCAAATGTGGAGTCTCTCGGAGACGTTGGCGTATAGTCAGTGCTACTGCTTCCCCTTTAATGTTACTGAGTATGATTGAGGAGACACCGTTGCAGATACGCATTAGTTTCATCCCCAAATCCAGGGTTGGTGCAGCCCGTGCTCATTCTGAATTTGTTTTAACACTTCCTGTAAATTGGCAAGTGTGTGGTTGTATAAATTACAGCAAAGACTGTACCTCATGTGGCTCAGCCATCCACCGAGGGAACCACCCTGAAGGGCAAGCACATTGTGAGAATTCTATGTTTTTCCTGTGGTCCCGTATGGGGAAACACCGCTTCCAGCTGATTTGTGTACTGGGCTATCCAGAACGAGATTTTCTCTCGTTCTGTGGGTACTTTACCCATGGTAGTATGTACTGTTTGTGGATTAATCCCAGTATTAAAACAAACTAGGATTCACTACATAGGCTACCTTGAGGGCGCAGGCTGGTTGCGCAGTGTGGGGTCTGGAGGGCCTTGGAGCAGAGTGTTGCCGCCATCTAGATGTGAGAATCACAATCTACTGTCCAGAGACTCTGTCTGACTTGGTATGTACCATGCTTTTCTAATTAGCACTCTCATCCCTCTCTCTGCCACTGCCAGTCCCACTGCCTACTCTTGGGCCAGAGTTTTGATGGTTCTCTGTAACTAGTTTGAAAAAGTACATTGCTCTGTATATGCCTTTTCGTTAAATCTTGCTCAAAACTAAAATGTTTGACTTCCCTACCACATACCACGGCCAGAGATACTCTTCACTTTTGACTTGTCAGAATGCACAGGCTGAGCCTAATGTGGAGATTTCTCCATCTGTGCTTTGTGTAGCAGATCAGTTTCGTCCAGTCTCAAAAATATTCTGGAGCTGAAGCTAGTCTATTTGCCTCTAAAAACACACCAGTGGTCATGCAAAGGCTGGCGTCGATCAATTGGATCCCCCTCTACAAAAAACGACATATTCCCAGCAGCTGTGTCAGCTGAAAGTAGAAGTATGGGGGCAGGACAGAAAAAACAGAACCTTTCGTTACTGGTTTAAGCCACAAAGTCCTCCACCAAACCACAGTACGAAAGCTTGTGCTGCTGTTGAGCCATCCCAAAGGACCTAAATTTGTTTATTTGGCTGAAGGACAAATCCATGTTCTACTCAACAAACGTCCATTTGGACACTTCCAAAAAACATTTGCAAGTTTCAAGACCAAGGCGCCTCCAAATAGTGCCCCCAGTTCTATTGGGACGAGCTGGAGTTGAGATCCTATCAAATCTTTGTGGACTGAAACCCATGACGGAATGTCCTTTTTTATGTGGCTGCAGGCTTCCCAGACTGAGGGATCTTGATGTTTACTATTCTACTTTTGCTAAACTAGGGTTCTGGGTCCCGCAGACCACTGTTTTTCACTTTCTGAGTTAATAACACTGACTGAGCTGTGTCTGTATTTACCAATGCTAGATGGATTACATCTCACATTTCATGGAACAGACCCTCAATAAGGTATACAGGCACATTTAGCAGAACAGAAGTGGTATCAGTGCAGACCTGTCAATGAAGTATCAAGCTACTCCACAACCATTCTGCAAACTTCATACCCTTGAGTCTTCCTTCTGCAGTGATGCACAATTTGGGTAAAAACCTCTGCAAAAGTGATTTGTCTAGGTGCATTGTCTTTGCTTTTATAATCTTCTCTCCCTCCCTCTTTATTTAAGCTGTCAAATATATGTGAGTTATGACATATTAGCAGGATAACGTTATTCCATGGTGACTTTTTTACTTCTAGTTCCTGGTCTATCCATTATCCTCATCCTACTGCCATGTCCTCAGCCAAAACAATAAACTGACTCCCCCCCCCACCCTTTATTTTCACATCAACTAGTAAGGGTACAAGCCTGCATTGTGAAGGGGGCATGACATACCTCTGTACTGCGTGGAGGCTTTATGAAACAATTGTAGAAGACGTTTCCAGACCTGTCTTAGATTGTGCAAAGATTGTGCAACACTCAAAGGTGTTAATTGGAATATGTTCACAAACTGGGAAACAGCCACAATAGCAGTATAACGTCATCTCTCCTTTACATCTTTACTTCTTGTAGGTACCGGAAAGCTTTAAATGAAAGAGTCAAGAAAGGGAGATGGAGCCAGGCTGAAAAAGAAAAGTTCTTAGAGTTGATTGACAAATATGGAGTTGGTAAGAGTTTTTAATGTTTGAACAATCTAACACCATGTTACTTTTCCCAACTTTTCAGTAGGGCCGTAGTTGTACTGCCTTCTACCTGTGAGCTACTTGAGCTTGCAGATATCCTAAATTGTGTATGCATGAATGACTGACCATTGGCATCGCTTGTCCCAGGAATAGGGTACTAGTGCCTTCATATAGCGTCTCAAGCAGAAGAAAATAAAGTATGTAACATTAAACTGCTTTGTAGTTTGCAGCTTAGTTAGCAACCTTAAAGACACTTTGTACTGACTTTTACATAGGTGACCTAAATGAATTTTAGCAGACACAACGGAGGAAGATGCCTAATTCTAAACACACGACGCTAATTGAAAATTGAGCAGATGCAATAATTTGTCAATAATGTTGAGCTTTCATGAATACAGTCTCTGTTACTTGTTAACTGTGCTCTGGAGCCAAAACACTTTCAGAACGCAGGACATAAAACTGTTAAAAGTTTGTGAACAAAAGATAGTGCAGCAAAAAATACACTTATAGAGTTTGAAGCCATAAAACCAACATTTCTGAGATTCTGATGTTTAGGTCACTTTCCACCCTTACGTTACCAATGCCAAGAAATTGGCATAGACCCTTGTTTATAAATAGGTTCCTAACCTCTTGGCTATGTATGATGGAGTGTGGCAAGCCACTGTTTTCACTATGGTGCACGGCTTTGTCGATGTGATGGACCCGCCCATCAAACTGTTTTATTTTTTTTCCCAATCCCAAAGCGAGATTTTCTTTTTGAAAATAAAAAATAAAATACGCCCCCCGCCAAGGGGGTTATCAAAGCTTGGACAGAACTGTATCAAGTAAAAAACGAATTTGCCAAATACCTGTCTGGTTTCCACTCTGAATTTAGCACTCTTAAGATCCTGGAAAACGTTCACCACATGCTGGTGTCAAACTTCAAACAAAGCTGTGGATCCTCTGAGAATCCCTGCCTACCCTGAGTCTCTCTTATGATATTGAGCATTTGAATACCTCACAAGAGAAGGATGGGGAAAATAAGGAAAGACAAAACTCATTGGTGCCTGTTGTGGTGTTATGTAAAATGGCGTCTGTCAGAAGACTGTTGCCCTGACCGACCCTCAGGCAGGACATGAAGCAAGTTCTTTGCAGAGACGGTAAGTGCCCGAAAGTCAGTGAGCAATACAGAGTAAGGCCTTGTACAGGGGAAATGATTCTCACAGTCTGGGTTAGTGTCTTAACACGATGCAGGGTGGGAGAGATAGTGATGAAACACATCTCAATGAGGACACCAGCACTCATCCCCAAGATGCCAAAGAGCAAGGAACTCCTTGAGCAGGAGCCAGATGGTAAACAACATATAAACAACAAAGACACAAGGGCAGAAGGCATAAGAGCAGTGTCCGATTTGAAAAGGGGAACTGATAAGGGAAAAAACAAAAGTGTTGGGTGGCAAGGTTGGAGGGACAAAATAAGTAGGCGTGGAGAGCCAATACAACTTTGAATACTGAGAGGCAGGGAACCATGAGTAAAGCATAGTTAGTTATACTGGACCATTATTAACCTGCAACTGGAATCCTGAGCTAGGAAATTCCCACTTGCGTGGTAGTTAGCGGCCTAGTGGTTCCCAGGTGACATTGCACAGTTTTCTGAAAGTTTTCAGGCCCTCTAGTGTCTGAATCGGGTTGCTCTATGATTTATGTATGGAGGTGGAGGGTGGGTTTACTCTGCAGTAGTGATGTTCGTTAAAGCACTTCCCGAAAGTTCTCACCTTGAGCAAGTGACTCCTTCATGATTCACCTCTAAAATGAAATCCAGAGAACTGCAGGTGCATGCCTCCGTATACTTTATTATCTTTTAATGGCCTTTTATTCAATCGATCATAACAAGCTGCTCCACACCTTGGAACAGAGCCTTGACTAAGAGGTCAAGTACTAACCTGGTTTGCCTCATTCCCATCACACTTCTACCAAGTGGTAAAGATAATTCCTCTGAAAGGGCCCCAATAACATATATATATATATATATTTCACCCTCATCAATCTGCACCTTGAAACTCTAAGCTTAATTCTGCAAGGAATCAGGATTATCCATCCATTGGTACGCTGATGATACTGAATTATCCATCAAACTCACCTCCATTCAGTACATTCAGATCTGTGCTAAACGTTAGACGTCCAGTAACTTCTTACAGTTCAACCCACCCAAAACTGAATTTCTACTGTTATCGCGTAAGTGCAGAAACAACTTTTAATTGAATCTACTTGATGACCTCAAAAGAACTCAAAGAAGGATTTGATTCAACTCTAGTGACCTTAGGGACATCATAGGGTTTTACGCTCGATCTTTGTCTATCATTTACACCGTGTAAAAACACAACTGCCAGAGCTGCTAATGTTTCGTTGCTTCACCTAAAATGAATTAAAAAAACCCTATCCCCAAGCCAATTAAAAACTTCAACATATGCACTCACCCTCTCACGCCAAAACTATGTAAATGATGTGCTGGTAGGCATCCAGAAATTGTCCCTGATTCCGGTCAAAGCAGTCCTTCACCCCACAACATATCTTCTTAACAACATTAGAAAATTCAGTTACATAACTAACACCTGCACTTTGAGAGCTACCCCGGCTTACAGTAGAAGATTGGATTAAGTGGAAACTTCTATAGTTGCTTGGTGTACAGATTGATCCACATGCATTGTTCTCTTTGCCTCACCAATCTACTCACATTAGCAGGGAGTCAAAAATATCAATCTAGTTTTGGAAACACCTAAGTAAAAAAACGTCGAAAGACTTAAGCCAGTCCTTCTCTGGAGCTGCCTCTTGGGTACCTCTTCTCTCCCAACAATAATCAGAATGACCCCACGCTTTTAACTTCCAGCAAACATCTAAATACTGAGCTGTTTCATTTCCTGCTGAATACTTACTGATCTTTCTCCTAAGTAGACATTGAACACCAGAATGAAGTTATCCCAGGAGTTTTACCTGTTTAATACGGTTATCCAACTTTTCTTTTCGGGTGGGCACTGTAATTTAATGTCCATCATCAATTTAAAGTGCATCAGTGCCTCAAGGCGGGGGATTGCTTTATAAAACCGATAAGTATCAGGAAATAGTGGTTGCTAAAAAAATCTAATGACTTCTACAGCATAATCTCACCAGCACATCCCAACCAGAGGCAGCTGGCTTCTAAATGTATCTTTAGTAGGAATGGCCACTCTTTTAGGCTGGGAGGGGGTTGTATACAGTAGTAATTGAGAGTTTTATGTGAATTAAGGTATGCACTTACCTATGTGCATTGTATCAATCTATGAGTCACTTTATCCTTTAAGTTCTGTGGTATCTGTCTGTATATCTCAACAGAAATCTTGATTGTGTATTTCATATTTAGCAACAGTATGACTTCTAAAGATATCGATATAGCAATGCTCTGACTCGTTAGTTTTCTAATTAATGTATAGCTAGTGTTTAGAGTTGAATAAATCATATAAACTATGTTTTATTTTGGGTGTACCTTGCAGACAACAGCCTTGTGTTCCAGATACTAAACCGATGTAGTAAGCATGTACTTTGCATCTGCCATGGCCATTATTGGTTATCACTGGCCTCCTGACTAGGCTGACCTTTTCCGAATCATTTAAGTATGTTTTTCTGACCACCAGGATGACTAAGCCCTTCCTGAACTAGCTTACTCTACCGGCTTTAATATTAGATGCATGCATAAAAGCACAATTTATATTTTGCAAAAATATCTTAAAACTTTGTTATTTCATCTTTGTCGGAGATACTTTTGTGATCTTTCAAATGCACAACTGAGTAATAAAAAAATCACATGTTAAAAAAAACGCTAAACAAGAATATTTTGGGGTGTATTCCTGGGAAAAGAAACTTGCTTTATGTTCTGTAAGTAACTGAACTTTCTGCCACATCAGAGAGTAAAGATATTCCCTGTGGATTAGCACCGGAGCCAAAGTTACGGACTGCAGATTCTCAGGTGTAGTTAGCAATAGTGTAGCAGGTGCAGCGGCACCAGGTCCAGGAGAATAAGAAGCCCACTGTACCTCAAGTATGATTGGCGAACTACCGAACTAGAGGGAAGGGGAGGTGCAATTTTACTTGCTTGCATCAGGTCCTGATGCCCCTTGGTACACCACTGTGAAAATTAGGAATATGCAACAAGCCTTGAACTACCAATGTGGTAAACCGCCCCAGTTTGTGCAGAAAAAAAATTCTAATTTGAACATACTGTAAAGTAGTGACTATTGGTTAGGAAGGTTTGGATGCTAAACTTTCAGGGTGCGGCTACTTTGTCAGGTTCTCAGTTTAAAGTGAAAAAAAAAAATATATATATATATATATTTTCTTTTTTTTTTCTTTTCAAGTGTTTCCGTATATCTACTTTTTCTGATATGCTGGTATTTGTTATGTGGATTTGTACTTCATCTCAAGGTGCTTGTGATCCATTCATCTTCTAGGTCATTGGGCTAAAATTGCTTCTGAATTACCCAACCGGACAGACTCCCAGTGTCTGAACAAGTGGAAAGTGATCGCTGGTTACAAGGTGCGTTGTCTTTTGGTAGCTTCTTAAGCCATTGGAACAAAAACACACCAAGTTTTGAGTCATGCATAAAGGAATGGCACAACCTTTACTGAATATTTACCATTTTTTAACACTTGTCTTGAAACAGAATTAGACGTTCCCTCTTTAATGGTTGTGTGTCTTGATTTTAAGATATGGCTACAGATAGCCTTAGCTGTTGGCCTGACCTTTTGTTATCAATTTTTATAAATGTTCAACAAGTCGGCTTTGGCTCCCTCCTATAGGAGTACTGCTTTTTTTTAACTGTTTCTGTTTCAGCTGTTTCTTTTGCAGCTGTTTCTGTTGCATCAGTCTCGTTTGCAGCTTTTTCTATTGCATCTGTTTCTGTTGCATCTGTTTCTGTTGCATCTGTTTCTGTTGCATCTGTTTCTGTTGCAGCTGTTTCTATTACATGTGCCCTGTCTGTGCATTTACATCTCTCTTTAGTGTGGCAGTAAAAAAAGGGAAATAAAAGTAGTGTTCTGGCAGCAGTGAACGTGTTTAGCTTTGCCGGTCCACCAAATTTGTCTTTTATGGCCATTGACTCATACAAGACAGAGGATGAGTAGAAAAATATAATTCACCAAAGAGAATTCAAGAAAACAGATTAAAATTATTTGAAAATATTCTGGATCTTTTCATCTCTTGGGAATTGTTCTGAGCATGCACTCGTGGCTAGTGTCCCTTGTCTGACTCTGTATTTCTTCTTCACCAGCCTCCAGGCATTTCATGGTGGATTCCTTATATGGAGTGATTTCATTGTGTTGATGCATGAAATGAGTGAATGAGCATGGACAGGTGACAGATACGGATCACATCGAACAAGTAGGGTTGTCACCTTTCCAGGAGAAATATACTGCCCCCTTTTTCACGTTTTAAGATTCTGCAAAGGGCCTGACATAATATTTAAATAGAGCTTTCTATAAAGCCATCTATGATCATTTTATTATGGACTGAAAGGCCAGCCATGGATCATTAAGGCACCACTAGAACACAGAGGCCCTCATTACGACCCCGGCAGTCAGGAGACCACCAGGGCCGCGGTGGAGGTCGGACCGCCGCCAAAGCCGCCAGCCTGACAGTACCGGCGATCTCAAAAAGGAATTACGAGTCCCCTTTTTGCCAGCCTTTGCATAGCGGTAGCACCGCCATGCAAAGGCTGGTGGAAAGGGGGTGCCGGGGACCCCATTGGGGCCCCTGCACTGCCCATGCACTGCCCTTGGCATGGACAGCCCTGTTGCACTTTTCACTGCCCGAATTGCGGGCAGTGAAAAGTGCAATGGGTGCTGTTGCACCTGACGCACTGCCACATTGCGGCTGGCTCAATTATGAGCCGGCGTCACTGTTAAGGCCTGGTTCCCTGCTTGGCCAGCGAGCGGAAGACTGGCGTGGCGGTCTTCCTTGCGAATGAGGCCGCCCGCCAAACTCATAATGAGGGCCATAGTGTCTTCTTAAATTTACTGCTTAACATATAAATTGATAAGAGGAAAAAATAAAGGCTTTAGCTGATTTTGATAATTTTTTACCTGCTAGCACACTGAAATAGTGGTAATGCCGCTAAAAAACTGGCCAGGTGGGCAACCCTTTGAACAAGCTGTGATTACGGTCTCAAGCTGTGTGAGTCTGATACTGAGTGACATCATTGCCATTGATTCATGCCAATCGTGAATGAGCATGAAGGAGACAGACTGATCACAGAAGGATAATTTATGAAGGAGGAGCCACTCAAAACATATTAAGTTTACCTGGAAATGTGCAAGGTGTGATCATCTCCTAAGGTCTTCTGAAAGTATGTACTTTTAAAGAGTGTTTCTCTTCTCTACTTGTATTTTTTTTTATTACCAGTCTTCAGGCATTTAATTGTTATGTAGGTTGTACGTGTGCACTTATTGAGTGCTTTCATTGTCTCTGATTCATACCAGAAGCGAATGAGCACAGGCATGAGACAAATAGTGGTTCTATTGAACATGTGATGATTACTCTCATGTTGTACGAGTCCTCATCGGCTCGTGGTCTTATCGCTTTCCCTGTTGGTGGTGACTAGTAGTTCCCCTGTGAGCAGGAAGTTACAGGTGTTTCTCTGCGTATGCTCTCTTCGTGCGGTATGCTGCTAGTTTGGCCTGGTCATAGTTGCCTCAGTTGAGCACACACTGAAGTTTAGTAACTACCCATTGAGCATTGGGTTATGAGCTGTTTCTATGCAATGTAGTACTGGTGTACTTCCTTCAGTCCTTGGCACAGTGATTGAAATTCACCATCCCTGACCATGCAGTGATTAGTGTCCCAGGTTGTTTGACTCCGCCTTTAGAGCACTTCCATTTGGACGGATTCAAGCCAAGATACAAGGCATATATCTCAGTACACCTGGATTTGGTGGCTGTCTCCCTTCTGACAAACAAAATATCTCAATAGAGCATAAAAGATAACCCGCATTTTCAAACCTACCTAACGCCGCAAGAAGTGTGTCCATTGTACACCCATCTCAGTGGGGTCAGTGTCTTCAACACTTGAGTTCACCTGCATTTTGAGTCGAGGATGACAGGTATGAAAATCGGCATGAAGAGGAGAAACACTGGTCACAAAAGGATAACATGTCCACAAGGCGGTGTAAATGTATCTAGAAATGTCTAGTGCCTAAAGTCTTTTCTGAGCATTTGCTGCCCATTAGTGCACTTCCTCCAACCACTTAGTAATCCATTTCTCTTACTATGCATCCTCTTAATGTGTGGTCATCTGCTATTTAGTCCATTTCAGGTAGATTGGTTATAGGCAACTGATTTGTGTTGCTCCTTTAAGCACGTGGTATTGAAATGCTTTTTATGCATAATGAATGCTGGTAGATGTATGTATGTCTTTAGCATTACAGAGTAAATGGAACTAAAACGTGTCATCAGTGAACTTGGTGCAAGTTGTGTTCAGACATACATTGGAGGTCTTTCATTGCCACTGATCCATGCCAGGAGTGAACGACCATGAACCAAACACTGAGCATAAGAGGATGCCTCACAAAAGGGCAAGACCATAAAGGCAGATTCAGATTACCTGCAGGGGTTTAGCTGAGCATGCGCTGTTGACTAGTGTGACACCTAGGAGCATGTAGGAGAATGTTCCACCTGCTAAAAGTTCTCTCCCGTGTGGTTTTTGATGTTTTACCCTGATCAGACTTACCTTGAGTTGCATATTCTGTGCATATGCTGATGATTTCTTTCTCTACTCTGAACAAATGGTAATGAGCTGTTTCGTTTGCATATGTTTTATAGGTGTATTTACTTCTGCCCATAACATGGGATAATAAAACTCCAATAGAAAATAGGCGTCAGTGAACCTGCAGCGATTAATGGCATCTCTTTGCATGAGTCTCCCAATGATTGCCAGTGAGTCATGCCAGCAATGAGTGTGCAGGACACAGACACTGATCAAACAAGCATTGGCAAAGCCAGTAGATCTCACCTGTGCAAGAGCTATTGGCTATTACACTGTGTCTTGGCCATGTTGTACACCAGCGTGGCTGCTGTTCAGCATGGCTAAAAGTTAATGGTGTGGAGAAGAGTGGCGTGGAGTGTTGTAGAGTGGCATGGCAAAGAGTGGAGTGGTAGAGAGTGTCATGTAATGGTGTGGCGTATGTGGGGCCACGTAGAGTGGCATACACTGGAGTGGCGTAGAGTAGAGTGTACTGGTGTAGAGTGCATTGGTGTAGAGTGTTGCTGAGTATAGTGGCATAGAGTGCAATGACATTGAGTGCAGTGGCGTTGAATTCAGCGGCGTACAATACAGCGTCATAGAATGCAGTGGTGTAGATTAGAGTGGTGCATAGTAGAGTGGAGTGGTGCACAGTGGAGTGGCACAGAGTAGAGTTGCGCAGATTAGAGTTGCGCAGATTAGAGTTGCGCAGATTAGAGTTGCGCAGATTAGAGTGGTGCACAGTTCAGTGGCATAGAGTAGAGTGATGCAGAGGGCAGTGGTGTAGAGTACCAAGTAGAGTTGTGTGACGAAGAGTGCAGAGGTGCAGAGAAGAATATCTTAGAGTGGAGTATAGGGCTGTACATTGCAGTGGCATTGAGTGCAGTGGCGTAGATTAGAGTGGTGCATAGTAGAGTGGAGTGGCGCACAGTGGAGTGGCACAGAGTAGAGTTGCACAGATTGGAGTGGTGCACAGTTCAGTGGCATAGAGTAGAGTGATGCAGAGGGCAGTGGCGTAGAGTACAGAGTAGAGTTGTGTGACGAAGAGTGCAGTGGTGCAGAGAAGAGTATCTTAGAGTGGTGCAGAGTGGAGTATAGTTCTGTACATTGCAGTGGCATAGAGTGCAGTGGCATAGAGTGGATAGTGCAGATTAGAGTTGCGTAGAGTTCAGTGGCGGAAAGCACAGTGTTGCAGGGCAGAGTGTCAGAGTGCAGTGGAGATGAGTGGAGTGGAATGGCGTATAGAGTAGTGACATAGAGCACAGTAGTGCACAGTAGAGTGCAATGTTGTAGAGTTCAGTGTTGCAGAGTGTTTTAGAGTACAGCAGCGTAGAGTGGAGCTGTGCACAGAAGATTGGTGTGGCCTAGACTGGGGTGTTGTAAAATGCAGTGGTGAGTGACGAAGAGTGCATTGGCCTATAGTAGAGTAGTACAGGGTGAAGTAGAGAGGCGTAGCGGAAAGTGGCATTGAGTGGAGGGGTGCAGTGGTGTAAAGTAGTGCAGAGTAGAGTGCAGTGGTGTGGAGTGGTGCAGAGTATAGTGCAGTGACATAAAGTGGATTATTCATGGTGTGGTAGCACACCTCCATTACAGACAACACATTTTCAATTGAAATGACCATGCATTTGCACAGACATACAGTTTTGCTAATAAAACTATACAGTGCAGACGCAAATGTGTGGAAATTGCATCAACTAGTTTAATGATTCGTTTTGATCCTATTGAAGTACTTGTTTCTAATGCGCTTCAGAAATAACAAAAATGTGCTTCATTTGTGCATTCATAATTTTGATATATTCTGAAGTACTTACACATTTCATTTAAATGTTGTCTTGTGCTAGAAAAAACTCTTTCCTACTGCCAGAATCCAACAAGATTGTCACATAAATCCTCTCACTTTGAAGTTAGAGAAAGAAAAATAAACAAGCTCCCTCAGAAGACAGTGCGTGGCATTTGACCTCGATCTTTGAATACAATGCAAATGTGACAACTTCAGAACAAGATTTATAGCCCTGTTTACAGAAAGGGAGCAATCAGAAGAATTCTGTAAAAAAAAGGTTTTAGCAAGGGAAGGACCAAAGTCAAGCTGGTCAGCCTAAAACGAATAAAGCCAGCAAATGGAAAGCAAGATAATGTGAATTACAAACCACAAAGCCAATGGCAAGCAGTGGGCAGAAAGCATTCCTAGGTCTTCAACTTTCTGAAAGTCCCCAAGATGTCTTTAGCACACCAGGCAGCAGAGCTGCCTGGTATGCTGCGACATAAAAAAGGCTGCCTCATGATAGAGTATCACCACAAAAGATACAAGGCATCTACATGTCACATGTTTACGGTGTTCACTGAGAATGCACTATTGATACGTTTTTCTCCCCTGAGCATGTAATAATGGTGTTCTTCTGCAAAGCATGCTCTAAGCTATTGCTCTAATTATTTCTGTCTTTAGCATGGTAGAAATAAAGGTAAATAGTTCTAGAAATGTGGCATAAGAGAGCGGCTGTGATTCTTGCCTCCGGATGTATGAACCCATGTATTGAGTGTGTTAATTGCTGATTATTAAAGCTAGAAGTGAATGATCATGAACAGGTGAGAGGCAGTTATCACAAAAGGTTGCTTCCAGAAACATATGCATAAATAGATGTCTGCATATGTAAATGCAGCACAACAAATATTACCTTGAGTGAAAAAACTAGTTATTTTTGTTTCATCAGAATCAAAGCAATTAATGAGATGACCGAAACACACCAAGCTCATTTCTTTCTTTTAACAATATTCTTTTGACCGAACTTCCAAATTTTCCAAGTGTCATACGCCTTCAATCAATAATGCCATTGCTCAAATGAAAAAATCTGGAAATCGAGCAAACCTTTTCTTAAAACCAAAGGCAGCAAACCAGTATAAAGTGTAATTGCCCATCATCAGAACTTTGTTGAAAAAAACCTGTTTGCCGACTCATTTTTTGTTTTGCCAATAACTTTGGCGCTGCTTGATGGATCTTCACAAATGTTCACAAAAGATTTTAAACTGGTGTCCTGGTCAGTTCAGCTGCTGTCTGGAAAGTTTCAGGGGGATCCGTCATGCGTGGCTGAGAAAAAGGGCGGCTCATAAAACACGTTTCCCCATTTTATTTCCAATAAGGATTTAAGTCACGACTACAGTCCGTACCGCTGAATGGAGTTAAAACAAATTTGTAAGAAAGCTAGATCTTGGTCCAGAAAGATCTCTTTCTGTTTTTTGTGTAAATCCATTCATTAGCTTTTGATATATTAAAGGAAAAATAAATTTGTATATCTAGGGATGCGGATCCTCAGCGGATCCAACGGATCTCATGCTGAGATCTGATTGGCTACCAACACTTCAACCAGGAAGTGTTGGCAGCCATCTTGGGACTCAAAGCCATTTGAGACCTAGGAAAAAAGGTGAAAAAAACCAAAAGGGGGCAGGGTAGAAATACCCTGACTCCCTAGGCCTGCAAGGGATCCCACAGGGATTCTGCCGGGGCCCAAAAACATTTGTTACATTTTTTTGCTACTAATTTGCAGAGGGTCCGCAAATTCATGCAAACATTTTTTAAAAAACAAGTGCAGTCTCCTGTGCGTGTTTATACCGCAGCCGGTGGGTGGGCCAGTCCCGGGGGAAAATGTTTATATATATATATATATATATATATATATATATATATATATATACATACACACACATATATATATATTCTCCTGGTTTTTCCCTCGTTTTCACTGCTTTCTCCTTGCTCCCCCCCCATTTTTTGTGTGCCTTGTGTTTGCTTTTCCCTCACTTTCACTGCTTTATCCTCCCCCCCCACCGTTTGTGTGCCTTCTCCTTGCTTGTCCCTTGTTTTCACTGCTTTCTCCTTGCTTTTCCCCTGTATTTTAAGTGCCTTCTCCTTGCCCTTGCTTTTCCCTTGTTCTCACTACTTTTTCCTTGCTTTCCTCCCATTTTTGAGTACCTTCTCTTTGCTTTCACCTCGTTCTCACTGCTTTCTCTTCGCTTTTTCCCTCGTTTTTTATGGGCCTTCTCCTTGATTTTCCCTTGTTATCACTAATTTCTCCTTGCTTATACCCTGTTTTTTGTGTCCTTTCTTCTTGCTTTTCCCTTATTTTCACTGCTTTCTCCTTGCTTTTCCCCCCGTTTATTGTGGGCCTTCTCCATGATTTTCTCTTGTTCGCACTGCTTTCTCCTTGCGTTTTCCCTTGTTTTTTGTGCCTTTGCCTTACTTTTCTCTCGTTTTCACCGCTTTCTCCTGGCTTTCTTACCCATTTTGATATCTTCTCTGTGCTTTTTTTTCATTTTCACTGATTTCTCTTTGCTTTTTCCCTCATTGCTGCTCCTGCGTGCTGCCCATTATTTCCTGACTCTCACCTAGCCCCGCCCACCGCACCCCAGTGCCCTACTCTCCTCCCAGGACCTACATTGGGGCTCCTCCTGCTTACAACAAAAAGGAGAAAATGCGTCCCCTGAGTGGGGCCAGTGCACCCAACAATTTAAGGTGTGACCCCTAGGGATGGGGTCCCCTGGGCCAGTATTGGCCCAGAGAGGGGGCTGCGTGATCTCCTCCCCCTTTAATTACTGGGTAGGCCCCATGGGATGCGGTCCCTGGGTGCAATATTGGCAGGGGAGAGGGGCTTCGTGCCCCTCTCCCCCACACCCCCTTCATCATGGGAAGACCCGTAGGATGTGGTCTCCAGGGGCCAATATTGTCCTGGGGTGGGGGGCAGTGTGCCTGCCTCCCCTTTAAAAAGGTGGCGGGCCACAGGGGATGGGGTTCCAGGGGCCAAAATTGGCCTGGGGAGGAAGGGCTGAGAGCCCTCTTCTGCATTGAATGCTTTTGGCGCACTCGCCATGCAGTGCTAATTACCCCACTTATTGCGAAACTCATAACATATAAGATGTTAGGAATTTCGCAATAAGTGGGGTTATATGACATCATTGATAATATCTTGGCAACATTTGCTGTAAAATTATTGATGAGAAAATTGTGCATGGCGGGGCGTGAGTCATAGTTACTTTAGTGCACAAGTTATAGTAACTTGAGATAACTAACAATAACTGCTGAATTTTTATGGTTTTGAGTGTGTAAAATCTGAACCTAACTAATAAAACCCCTGTAACCTTTGTTTTTTTCAGCGACTGCCTCTTTGCTAGAAGAATTGATTCAAGTCGGCTGATTTCCTTTCCCCCCTTTCCTTATTACACCAAAATAGTTTTCTTTCCCTTTCAACCCAGCACATCTGTTTTACTTTGCCAACAGTCTCATTTCTTCCAGCTTATGTTCTAGAAGAACATATGGGGTCTTATTTAGATATTGGTGGATTCGTTACTCCGTCACAATGGTTGACGGATATCCCGTTCGCCGAAATCTAAATTCCATTATTTTGTGTGGGATTTAAATTTCGGCCGACAGGATAGCCGTCACCATGGTGACAGAGCAACCAGTCCACCAATATCTAAATCAGGCCCATGGATTTTTTTTTCTCTGTGTGTTTTCAGTTGGGTAAGAAAGACCATGGTCTCATTCATGTCCAGAGGAGGTGTCCAGAGCAGACCTCGCTTTGCCTCCTTGTAATGATAACGGGGCTTCTCTTTCTGTTTACCTCTGCATTTTATGGCCCAAGCGATGATCTTCCCTTGACTGAAGGACGTGAAACACTAGGGTCAGTTGTTTTTCTTTTCATAAGGCAGGTGATTTCATGGCAGTGACATCAGAGCAGCACTTCAGCCCCTGTTACATCACCCCCATCTATTCAGTCCGGCAATGAGCATTCAGTTAATGGGCGATAGCCTGGTGGGCCAGACCAAGCTCATTCCACACAAAGGGGACCAGCTTTGATCACTGAAGCATCCTCCTGTCGCCCCTCTCCCTCCCTCAGCCCGCGCAGCATTTTGGTGACAATCTGACGCGCGACTCACCCCTTTCTGTAGTTCCGGTGTTGCACCAGGAAATGAATGTTGCTTCCGGCCTTGTGACAAAAGAGCGCGTGCGGTCAATGTAAATTGTGAACTGACCCTGTCCTTTGCTGGTGCAAGCAACATGCCAGTTTGTGATTCAGCGAAGTTGATGTCACCATCAGGGAAACGCATATTGCATTGTAGTTACGCTTGCATCATATGTTCCGTTCAGAAGGAACAAAGTCTGAAAAAGAATGTTCTTCATGAAATTATTATGACGCTCTGATTAGCTCACTAGCCATTCGAAAAACTTAATTCCGTCATGGAGCACGGAGGAATTTAAAATATTTTGTTAGCAACTGTTGTAGAGTACTGCACACATACCAGTCTATTACCAGAAGGAAAAGGGGAAGTTTGGAAGTAATCACCTCCTGTCAGTCTCAACAGACCACATGTGCCTGAAATTTGATTAACAGACTTTGACCACTGCAGGGGTCAAACGCCAGATGTTCAGACCAAACAAATAGAAGCAGCTTGGCAGAAAGAGCTGAATTTTCTTATCTAGGATTTCCGGATATCCAAGTGAACAACCTTGCTCTACAATAACTCTTAATGGCACTCACATGCATAGTTAGCAGTCACCCTGAAAAACGTACATGTCCCTCCAGGATGAGTTGAATATCGCTGATTAAATGCTCCCTGCCGTGCAAGTATTAGAGAACTGTTACCCCCAGTTATATCTCATTCTTTGCTCGTTCTGCTCCCCCTTTACACTTGTGGTCATAATTTCTCGGCCCATTGACATCTGCTTTACTGCTGCATTCTAGCAGGCACTGCCGACAATGCAACCCAGAAGAACCAATCACGTGATGTGCAATTAACAACTTTTATTCATTCACACGAGGTAGATTTTTGTTAAAGGCATCTAGGAAAATCAGAGGATACGCCCTAGTCATGTTATTGTTGGGTATCTTTTTGGTCATTTCTCTGACTAAAGTTTGGATTGTTTCATTCTTTCATGATCTGTCACTTCACAAGTATGTTCAGGATAGGTGCCCTTCAGATACGGAGGTCCTTCTTCAAAATAGTGAATTCCATATATTATATAGACCCATCCCACTTCATCAGCGCTCTTTCAGACATCCTAAAGGCATAGGGCCTTATTATGACCTTGACAAAGGGATTTCCTCCATCACAGATGTGGCGGCTATCGCGTCCGCTGTATTATGATTCCATTATATTCAATAGCGATCGTAATACGGCGAACAGGATACCCGTCACATTTATGATGGAGGAAATCCTCCGACAAGTTCGAAATAAGGCCCATAGCGTTTACTGCCAGAAAATCCTTCTCTTTTGGGTCCAGGCTTTACGCATGAGCTCCCTCACTTGCCATATTAAGGACTTTACTGCAGTTCGCACCATACAGCAGTCTCGTTGACTTGAGAGTGGTCTACCTAGGCACTTGGGTGTTTCTTTCAATCCTCCGGGAACAGCCACACTCTTCCGAATGACAACATCACAACTATTAGGCAGCAGAGGAAATTATTTGTACCCAGAGGTGATGGTGATTGGACTCTCTTTACACAATTGGGGACCTCTCAGTTATGCTGTTTACTCCAACAACTGTTTTCAGACTTTTTCATCCGTTCGACGTTGTTCACCTAGTTTAACCTTGTTAAACATATATGTTTATTGATAATTTACGCCCTGCCATTAAAGTGTCATATGGTATCTTTTTTATAATTAGTTTTTGGGGGACATCTGTATTATTTTCTAAAAGAGAATGCCATTTTAATTTTAACTAGTTGATTTATTTTTCTATTTCTTTCACAACAGAGTGGACTTCTGACAATATAGTTGAGACAGTTGCTCTAGAAACAAGTATTGGCAAAGCCAATAGGTCTCGCCTATGCAAGAGCTATTATGATGGAGATGAAAAAAAACCCCTAATCTTTAGCAATCCTTCTTCAGTCTGAGTTTCCTGAATACATTTACTTAGGAATGTAAGCATGTAGCATTTATGCCAACAAACCGCTATTCCCGGGCAGTGCACATCTATTTTTAAAATATTCTAATTTTGAGAAAACTTTATAGGCCATAACTCATCCTTGTATTATGGTAACATGCGGTCTGCCAGCAATTCCGTGATATCAAGAAAGTATGTCTCCCTGTCAAAAAAGTTGATTTTTCTGAAACTGCACATTTGCAGCTCCAAAATCATACTGTAGGCCTTGAGGGTAAGACATATGCATACAAGTCACTATCTAAGCTAGCGGTACAGACGTTTTACAATGCCACATTTTTAAAATGCTTGTATTGTGTTTACAGTGTCAGTGCAATGTGAAGTTGCTGAAGAGGGAATTGAATATCAACAACAATTCCATACTATCGTAGAGAAAGACATATTAACATTAAAAAGGGGTGTCATCATAGTAAACAATCATGCCTGGTGGATGGTGCTTTCCAAGTGTGTGATTAATGTTTTTTTTTTTTTAGAAAAAGAGGGGAAGGCTGAAGAAAAAGCATGAGGAAAATGAAAATAACCTCTCGGACATCTCAGAGGAGGAGGACATGAGCAGTGAGAGCAGCAGTGATGAAATAGAAGAGATGGAGATTGAGTTCATGGACAGCACTGAGGATGAAATTGAGTCAGTTAAGGCTACGAGACAGCCTTTGTATTATGTTCCAGCAATAGACCTTTGGGTACCAACTCGAGATGAAACTCTGGAACAAAGGCACAAATTCATTACTGCGCTTAGCATAACCGGAAGTGCACAGTCGGCTTCCAAAATTTCAAAAGTACCTGCTGCTAAAGATTCCACAGCTGCCAGTCGGAATAAAGGTGGCCATTCTTTTGATGAAGGTAACGAACCAGTTGCAGATGCGCCATGGTGTCTCAATACTATACTCAGAGGATTTGGAAGCTCATACTTGACAGATGTTACTACAGAGGATCCAGAACAGATGTTGAAAGAGGTAATACAATTTCACTAAATTCACATCACTTGACCACGGAAATATTAAAAAGGATGCTCCAAATTTTGTATGAATTTATAGACAGTGATGTCAATGGTTTTAAGTTGGAGTTTATTGCATTGACCAGATCATGATCTTTGCATACAAATATATAAACAGTATGGAAGACCTAGAAAAAAACTAACGGAGTTGAGGGATAGTATGTACACGATACAACCAATCAAAACAAATTATTCCAGAAAGAGAAAGGAAATCCTCCTCTTTCCATTTGGTTCTTGGTGTAAGCTTTACTGTTGTTCAGACTGACTAAATTGTAATTCCTAAGTCGATATAGGCTCTTAGATTCAGAATGAGGGATAAACTATTTGATTAATTACACAGCAATGACTGTGGTAGTGACTAGTTCAATATGTCGCGAATGAACCCAGACATCTAGCTTGGCTACTCAAAAAGGCCTTGTTTGCTAGGGTTTACAATTTAGTCTTTTTTGGACCAAAGTGCAGAACCATAGATTAGAGTAATTTAAGGGCCTTACATGTGCTTCAAACTTTCTTCCTGGAGCTTTTAAATTTTTCTTCGTGATCTGTTTTACTCATTTCTCAAACTTTAGCTGTCATGCTGTGTTTAACAAGTGTGGGATGTATAGAGATTCCAGGTGATACTTCCTGTCGCTTGGAGTCGTTGTTTCTCTTCCCATTGGCTGGCTTGTTGATTAATTGGAAAGATTAATTTGTATTTTTGTGGACAGCTGCATCCAAGCACTTTCCCTTTTCCCAGTTCACCCAGTGAAAAGACGAAAACTGATTCTATACTTGAAAATTCAAAGCTTTGTGAAGTGATACTGCGTATGCATGAACGCGTCACATCCACTGTGTGATCTTCCCATGCTTGGAGTGGGTGCATAAGCCTTTGTATTTTGTCTGACAGAGTGAGCCCGACTGCCCCCTTTGCTCATGCTTGGTGAATCCCTAATGCAGGGGGCTCCTTTCATACCCCCAGCCTTATCTTTTTGTGCTGTTTTATCCCTACATCTTCGACATTGTTCACCCGTGGACTGCAGTGATACAGTTTTAAGCCATGGACATTGGGCCAACAGCTCTTTACAGAGGCTGACTCAGATGGCTTCTGTACCTTTTGCTTGGTGAACAGGCATCTGGTGCACGTCTGCAGAACAAAAGTGCATTGATCTTTCAGAAGACAAAGGTGTGAATCATTTGGTAGAAGAGCTATGAAGTGTGTAAAGGGTTCATAATCTACAGATGTAATACTGATGCCCTTCCTGCCTGTCAGGTATTGAGGTCTCCTCTCTTCAACATGAAACTTTCTTACTCCTTAGACTCTGCCACACCATGTAGTGGATCGGGCTCATTTCCTCATCTGGTGCAGAGGTCTCATGCTGCAGACACTCCTTAGGAAAGAGTCAGCCTCTCCTTCTGACAGTGGTGCTGCAGGCGCAGAGGCCAGGAGACTCTGGAGTCAAGCCCAGGCTCTCCTGTAGGCTGGTTTCTGCTGCAGTCCTAGGATGACCAGGCTGGCCTATCTCTAACCACTCCTCTGTCTATGCAGTTTAGCTCAGTGCTGTGCAGGTTGCAGTTAAGTAAGAGGGCGGGCCCATCAGTGAGTAGGGAGCCTTGCCATAGGAAAAGTTACAAGAGCCTGTCTCCATCCATGTTTCGATACTTAATCAGTACCCCTAAACATATGGGTCGTTAGAAGAAGTGGGCGGCAGCACTGGCATCCTCTGAGCTAGTCTGGGAAGGCAGCCAGTCAGTTTTAGAGGGAGGCTGCTGTAATATCAAAATGACCAAGTGACCTCACCAGCTTCTCTGCTGGCCCAGATCTTGGAGGACCAGGAGTTGGCATTGGCCTCCGAGCCGGCCTGCAGAGCCCTCAAGAATCACTTCTAATAAAGACAGCCTCTCTCCTCTGGACGATGCTTTAAACTCTATTCTCTGTTCCTCCTGACTCTTACCTGAAGAGTTTGGTCCTCCCACTTGGGCAAGGAGGCCAAATACGCGGAGCTGTTTGTCCAATGAACAGAAAATACAGCAAATGGCTCCTGTTTTCAAGATCAGAACTAGCGATGGGGCACATACATGCATTGAGGCGGATAGACCATGTGTGACTCCTTTATGTATGCACAGTAATAGATCTAAAAGCTTTGAATTAAAGGCTGGAGGAGCAGGGTCTAGCCTGCAGTTAGGTGGCAGTTTACCCCCAACTTAATGGTGAGAAAGATCTTACACGCCAAGTAAGGTACCCGTATACTTTTCTTTTCTTTCCCAGTGCGCTCTGCTCTGAAGAGGCTAGGACCTCTTTTCCTTCTGTTATCCATTATTTTTGTTTGGGGTTGGCTCTTGATGATGCTCACATCCCCA
This sequence comes from Pleurodeles waltl, assembly GCF_031143425.1. Taxonomy (NCBI): domain Eukaryota; kingdom Metazoa; phylum Chordata; class Amphibia; order Caudata; family Salamandridae; genus Pleurodeles; species Pleurodeles waltl. The sequence continues at coordinate 1,662,374,821 of NC_090445.1, forward strand.
ATAGTTCCTTCCTGGTTCCAACTCAAATTGAAGCTACGAGGTTGACCATGCAGCAGTCACACACCGCAGGCGCCCTCTAGACAACTTGTGTACGCCCCAGGCGAGCATTGACTTAGAGGTCTTCATTGTGGATCCTGGGGCAACCACTAGTTACTCTGCATTATACGAGTCGCTACAGCGATTTCCAACTTGTGTGGTCAAGGTACCAATTTACTCCACTTGGAGTATCAAATTACTTCCAGTGTACACCTTATTCTTCAAGGGGGGGTGGGGGCAGTCAAGACTTCTCCAGGAGGTGGTAGAGGGTTTGGAACTCTGATGTGCGGCACAAGGTTTTACAACAAATCAGCTTAAAGTCCAGTAATAGCTATAACACTGCTTATTTACATTTAGGAAAGAAATGCAGTTAACAAAAAGATGAACACAAATTAGTAGAAGATTCTGTCGCCACCTGGAGTCTCAGATGTGACACCAAACCGAAATCTAGTGCTTACATGATATAATATTGGCTTTGTAGCCAATGTTATCCTTCTGGGGAAGGTTTGGATGTCGTTTGCACACTGAGTGTCTTGGTCTTGCTATGGTCTCTTTTTAATATGGCCAGCAAATGGGACAGAGTGCTGCAGTGTCACAAGTTTGACACAGAATTCTTTGTGGAAAACAATGTTTCTTATTTTATCACAGTTACATTATACCATATAACTTACTTCAACAATTCACTGTTGCCATGCCCATAACAATCATTGATTCTATCAAGAAAATTCCAGTATAATATGGATGCATATCGCATGCTAGTACAAAAATAACCATGGCTTTGTGTCTGTAATTATATTGAACCATTCACACACAACATAACTCTATGAACAGATCCAAAACACAGATAATTGACAGTACATTTTGTATTTAAGGTGTCTGAATTGCTGTTTAATCTCGTGGGTATATAGAGTGTGATTGACACTAAGGGGAAGATAGGACCACTGTACATCTCAATTTGGGATGGTTTAGGTAAAGTGCAAGGTACCGGCTTACCAACACCTAATTGCCCTCATCCTTTGTGGGTATCACTTGTCCTGATCTTTTGAAAGAGGGATAAGGCAATAGAATATCATCTCAAGCCTGTACCATACTGTGCTGGAGTAGACCCTTTTAGGTTCCTTTGTAATGCATGCTTTCATGCACTGCCCATTTATTACGTTTTCTTTCTGTGTCTTGGACCACTGGACTTCTCAGACTCACAGCTATCTAGTGTCTGGCCAACATGAGCACCAAATCAACGAATCTGCTCGACATATTGTTAGCTCTGGTTCTCAGGAAAAGATCCACCAAACATGTTGCCAGGGTTTGAGAAATATCCTGATCAGTGGAACAATGGATAAATTGCCTTATTGTATCCCAGAAAATGTTCAATAGAGGGTAGCTTGAGACCATGTGGTAGAAGTCAGCCCCATCCACCCAACACCTTGGCATCCTGTATTTGCACCTGGAGCATGCAATTGATTATTCTGGGAGTGATATAAACTCTTTGCAAACAATAGTACCTAATTAATTTGAATTTGAAGTGTCTAGGTACTTTATGGTCTCCCAATACCCTTCAGTCAGTTTCACTCCCAAATCTTCCAACTATCACGTAATGCAGTGAGTTCACATCTAAATAATGCCAAGAGGGATCTGTATAGAAATGTTACAGAACTGATTCTCCCTGTCTCTCTGTGTAGCTATACTTTAGATTTGCATGCTCTGGGGGCTCTTCCTTGCCAATATGCCAACATCCAGGCAATGCTACCTTAAGAGCCCAATACAGCAGGAAAGTACCTCCTTGAGGATCGTGACAGTCCCCGCACATGACACTCGAATATAAGGGGCCCAGTGTTGTGATTGCCCTCTCCATCGGATCAAGCAGGGCACTTCAATTTCCACAGTGTAGTAGTACATCCAAAGCAGATTTTGGGGCATCACGTTCATATTGAATTTGCAGATGCATTCTTTGGCTCTAGTCCAAACATATTGCAGGACCCTGATAAAAATGTCCATATTATGAAATTCTCTTCTCTTAGAGGAATTGAACAATAACCATGACAGTGTTGCATGTGGAGATGCGTCAGCTCCGTCATAATGTGCAGGCTCTAACAGACAGCCTGCCACTTGCCTGCTCATCGTAGTTGAGCATCCAGGTAGCAGAGGTTCAAGTCCAGGACAGCCAAAACTCCCTCATCCCCTTGAAGCCTTTTTTTATTTAATGCCTCCCTCTGCCTTCCTGCTCTATGGCAAGTCCAGTAACGTGATCTATCTCAGAGAACACATTCCTAGGGATTTTTATTATGCAGGAGGAGGAGAAGTACAAGAACATTTGGAGGAAGACCATTTTTGCCCAGGCTATTGTCCCCATAACTGACATGGGTATTGTGAGCCAGAATCAGATGGCCTGCCTTAAGGACGTTTGTGACACCATGATGCTACCTTCCAACAAGTCCTTTTCATAACAATTCAGACTCCCAGGTCGCTGATGCTGGTCAGCTCCTATTGCATGACCTCACCCATTTGCGGGGTTCTTACATTTGTTACGGGTGCCTGTTTGATATATCCACAGAACTTGCTCCAGTTTACTTTCAGTCCACCAAAGTCCCCCCAAAGTCTTGATTGCTCACATTATGTTCTGCTCCCCCTTGTAGAAAAAATGTTGTGTCCGCATAAAGTGAGATGTATAATGGTTTTCCATTCACCCTGAGTACCCGATAGCAGTGAATCAATAAAGCCAATGATTCTAATGTTACAACAAACAACACGGGAGACTCAGAAATGAGCTTGCTGGTTTTGATCTATGCCTTCTAGGTAGCGTATAGTAGTTTGGTCCATCTCAACAATCCGTTGCCTAGTTCCATTGCACCCATAACTGTATATAAATAATGCTATTTAAGAGGGTCAAAAGCATTTTCTATATCAATAGACAAAACCATTGCCCCTGGAGGGTCATGTGGATAATCAAGAACCTGTATCAAACGTCTAATTTTGGCTACTATACTACGTTTAGGGTAAACCCCGATTTTTCTGGGTGTATAAGGTCCCCTAGTTTGATAAGTAGTCTTCTCACCAGTGGTTTACTTTATTTTATAGTCAAAGTTGAACATTGACAGAGATCTGTATGAAGACTCTTTAGTTTTATCTTTTTACTTCTTGGAGAGGGATACAGTAATTGCTTCCCTCATTGATGGCAGCCAGAGTATCTGGCCTAATTAAATAGCTCAGTCAGTTTGGGGACGCACATACCCATATTTGATATATAAAATTCTATGTGCAATGCATCAGAGCCAGATGTCTTGCTCTGTGCCCACTCCTTTATTGTAGCTCATTCCTCTGCACCATAACATCTGCCCCCTGAGGCATTGCTGTATCCCAGGGAAGGGACAACAGTACAGCTTGCGCTATAGTCATACAGTATCTGAGTGTCTGTGTCACTCTTCGAGGCAAATAAACTATCGTAGCATTCTCTAAATGTGTTTCTGATCTCATGGTGTAAGTGTACTATACGACCTTCATCAGAGCAGAGCCAAATATTGAGGGCATCTCTTATCTGGATACACCAGCCACGCCACTAGCCTTTTCCCTATCTAACTTTTATAACCACATCCCCTAGGTGATCTAATAAGGTCAGTAGGTTCTCCTTCTCATCAGGCAGGCGCTCTATGTTGTCTGGCCCGGCAATTAATGTCTCTCAAGAGCATCTAGGAAATGCTTTTGTTTAACACCCGTAGTCTTTCAGCTATACAGTGCTCTCGAACCACGGTTTTAAAAGCCTCCCATTCTATTACAGCTAACAATATTATCCCCGCATTATCAGTGAAATAAAGTGGATCAGTTCAGCAAGTGATGGTTTAAAGGGAGAGTCAGCTAGCAAATCCACATTCAGTTTCCAAGTTAAAATGGTAGTCCTATGGATAACCCAATTCAAGGTCGAAATTATTGGGTTATGAGTCCCTTTCGATGAATCTGAAATGTGTTCAATCTATACAATTTATCCAATCTTCAACGTCGTGAAGGAACTCTCCAACCCCAGCTCCAATGCCAACGACATCCCGCCATCCCAAGACCTCTGTGACTCCCTAGCTTCCTACTTCCACCGCAAGATTCCAGACATCCACGACAGCTTCGGCATCCTTCCCCCCCCGCAACCACCAGCACCACAAATTCACCTCCGACCAACCTCCTGCTCTCCTGGACCCCTGTCAACGACAACAACAACACAGCAAGCTTCGTCATCGGACCCCAACTACGGAAGATCATCAACAGCTACTTCGAGTCCGCTACCTTCCCGGAGAGAAGGGAACACGCTGAGGTCAACGCCTCCGCACGCCTCATCCGGGACATCCCCCGCCACTGCTACATCACAGACCATCTGAAAAACCTGCACTGGCTCGCAGTCAGCAAGAGAATCACCTTCAAACTCCTCACCCACGCTCACAAAGCACTGCACAACACCGGACCAGAACACCTCAACAGACGACTCTCCTTCTACACCCCGACTCGGCATCTCTGCTCCACCGACCTCGCCCTCGCAACCATCCCACGAATCCGCAGACCTACAACCGGTGGTAGATCATTCTGGCACCTCGCCGTCAAAACGTGGAACACGCTTCCCACCCACCTGCGCCAGACCAAAGACCTCCTTACCTTCAGGAAACTTCTCAAGACCTGGCTGTTCGAGCAGTAGCAGCACCTCCACTCCCCCCCTCCCACCTTCTCCCACCCTCTCCTCCTCGGCGCCTTGAGACCCTCACTGGTGAGTAGTGCACTTTACAAATCCCCTGTTTGATTGATTGGTATGTAGGTCATGCATGCAATAATAGTAATAATATTCCTTGTTTAGTCGTATACGTGTTCTCCAAACATCTGACACCTGCCATTGCGACATCCATTAAAAAAAAAAAAACATCTTTGTCGTCTGGCCCAGCAATGAATGTCTCTCAAGAGTATCTAGGAGATGCTTTTGTTTAACACCGGTAGTCTTTCAGCTATACAGTGTGTATACTTCAATGCCAAAATTACAGTCATTGTGCAGTAACGTACTATAATTATTAGCGATTATATGATGGCAATTGTTTTGGTAACTCAATAAACAATCCAAACTTTGAGCCTTTCCACAACTTTCTGCTAAAATATGCATTAAGTAATCATTAAGGGTCACATGTACAAAGCATTTTTGTGGTCGCATTTTTGTAGTTTGGGATGTACAAGCCCCAAACTGCGATTCGGTAACTTGTTACCAAATCGCTATTTGGGTTTTGTGATTCTGTATTAGGAAGCGTTTTTTTCAGGGCGTCCCTTCCTAATACTGAATCTAAATGGTATGTATAACCGTGAATGCGGTCGCAAAACATTCACAGTTAGAACCAATTTCAAATTGGTGCTAACCCATTTGCAAAGAGAAAAGGGTCCCTAAGGGACCCCTTCCCCTTTGTGAATGCATGTGAATCCACGGACCACTGCCTAGTCTTCTAAAATGAAACTGAAACGTTTAATTTCCTTTTTTTTTAAACAGAGCCCGTTTTCCTTTAAGGAAGACAGGCTGCGTTTAAAAAAAAATTGCTTTATTTAAAAGCAATCACAGACATGGTGGCCTGCTGGCACTAGCTGGTCACCATCCCTGTGATTTTTGCAATTCCCGGTGGGTCGCAAATTTCGACCTGCCTCATTAATATTAATGAGGCAGGTCTATTTGAGACCCACTGGGAATCGCAAAAGAAACTCAATGGAGTTTCTTACATTTGGAATTGCAATTCCCTAATTGCAATTCACATGGAATCGCAATTAGGAAATCGTAATTCCAAATATACGTACATGTGGCCCTAAGTGCTATCTGCCCCTTGATTCATTTGTGGCGCAGGGGTCCCACCTTGGTATGAGAGGTTCAGTGGAGTGTGTCTTGCCAATGGGTCCCAGCTGCGCAATGGGAGGAGAATGCCAATAAAGGGGGGTAAAGGAATCAGGAGGGTAGCCTGTGCTGCTGGGTTGTTTCTGGTGGATAGCACATTATGTAGAGGGTTAATTTGAAGTGTCAAAACCATCTGGCCTTCTCTGGAGGGCAGACAGTAGGTCATCCCAAGCAGAATGCAATAGGTTGTATGTGCAGGCCGCGTGCCTCTTCGTGGCAGAGCGTGGTGGCTTCTGCCTTGCCCCACTTAAAAGTCACCGCTTTCCATTGTGCTATAATTGGTGGTATGCTAGCTTTCCAGTGCCTTGCAATTAATCAGAGTGCCAGTAGTATCCCCAGATCTCTGAAGCAAGTGGTAGCTCCTCCAGACTTGTGGCACTTGTAAAGGCCTAGTAGGTTGCTGGTCACGCTGTCTAGGGCCATTGCGACATCCAGTTAATAAACATTTTATCCAGCCTATGGATCCCTAAAGAAACAAGAAGAGAGTGTGAGCTCTCAGGAGTACATGTACGATCTGTGAAAGTTGATCCCCGATCGGGGTTATACCTGCCACCACCACCACCAGATTTCCACTTGTCTTCTCCATTTTTGCCTGCTCTTTTTGTATTATCTCAAACTGCACTGTTGTTGTTGGCCTAGTCTGTTTTTACTCTGTAGAGTCAGTATCAGCAACTATTATACAGGTCAGAAGTTCAGAGGCACCGTGTGTTCAAATTGTCCATTGAGAGAGGTTGCTCATTTCATACAGGGGGTTGGAAGTCATGGACGCTGTGACCCCTGTTTGTGCCCTGCAAAAGTTCATATCGAGCTAGTGGGGTGCCAGGTTCAGCTTGTACCACCCCAAATAGAGTTTCCTCTACAATTTGATGCCTCTCAGTTTCGATGTATGATTGAAATGGGGACGGTCCATTCCGACAATCGTAGTCCTCGGTTCTCAGCACAGTGCCATGTACCTGCTGTCTACCATCTTGCCCTCACAACTCAATTGTGATTGGTGCCAATCTGGATTTTTGTGACCACAGCGGGCCGCCCCAGCACCAATTTGAATGATCAGGTTGAATGATCTTTCTTGGTGGCTTTTCAGGTTCAAACCAGAGAAATCATTTGGGGACGCAAATTATGCCTGATGGGGAGTGCTTTGTGTTAAGCATTATTACGATTTGCGGGTTAAGGAGCCTCCTGATGTTATAATTGTTTAATCTAAGAAGGACAGAGTGGCTAATCTGCCCTCTGTAAAGAAGCCCTGAGTCTGGACATCTGTTAGGTTGCCAGTTTGTTACCTATTCCTTTACAATTTTGACACAATGTCACAAACAGACAGAGTCAGAAAGTTGACCTTTAGCAGCTTGTAGCATAAGTTAATAAGAATCAGCAGGAAGATCAAGTGTCCACCGGAAAGGACTTTACTGAAAATAAATAGCCTTTACTTCAGAATCATCTCTGACTTTCCCAATTTCAAGAAAACACAGAATTTCAGGTTCAAAATTGTCTCCACAGTTAAGCGGTCCTACTGACCTACTCATAGTCTAACTCTCCCCTATTCTTACTTCGAATTTCTCTGTGGTTGTTTTCTTCAAGCTGCTTTCATCAACATCTGATGTGCCGCGAAGCCTGCTATGCACCAATTAACTAATAACTATTATTTTAGAATTTCTGAACAAGGGTCCACTACCCTGTCCCTCCTCTGGTCTCTGGAAAATGCTATAGTTACGGTTGTCTAACATTTGAGAAATGTGGTGCTATATTGGAAGACCATAAGGAATAGCCTCTTTAACGCCTAGGGATCTTAGGCGACAGTTATGAAAATAATAATGCATTTGCAAACTTCCAAGAGAGTTCTTTCTAGTTCTGTACAAGAAAACCATCCAAAACCATACTTTACTCCACATGCGCACAGTCCATGTCAGCATAGCAGCTCTACTTTGGGACTACAGACTTAAGCCTTTTTTCTTGAATTAATTGCATGGAAGTTTACAAGTCAACATGCAGAGTGGTCTTTTCTTTTGCGCACTGAATTTGAGCTTCCCAGATATATCAGACTGATTTCTTATTGCTGGCCTGTTGGTATTTTAAGCATAATTTAGGGAAAAGTGCTTTGCATCCTTTCAGATTTTGTTTTTATTTTTATTTCAAACTATTCCACTGGCCAGTTGTTCCTGGATACCTTATTTCCGTGGATTTAAAGGCAATCACCCTTGGAAGGCATTTCCACTTCTCAAAAGAGTATTTGAGAGATTCCAATCATTTATTACATTTTAAATGACTCCCATAATGCCAAAAGTTATATGTCTTTCATTTTCATTATTGTTTATTATCAATCACACAATTTCAGTTATATTATAACCATTTACTAAACTGAAAAAGAGCATAATAATTGTTCACTTTGTTTTGTAAATTGCTATTTCATCATTGCTTCCTTCTTTTTGGAATATTTCATAAATTCAAGTTTGCATTTTCTGCACCTATCCTGACTGGCAGAATACTGAACTAAAGTTTGTAAACTGTAACTTAGTTAGACCCCCTTGGCTGAATTAATAATAATAGGAGTGCCATAAACATCCACGTGACATCTGCTCGGGAAGCCAGTCTTAAACAAAAGTAGTTTTTTTTATCTGTAATACATTATTTTAACTCTTGATTGATTTAGTGACTGTGTTTTATTTCAGTGTGATGTAGATTTTGGAACAAACCAACAAACCCAAGTTTTTTCTACATGTAATTTTGGTTATCCACCAATCAATATTTCCTATCAGTAAAGACAGTTGTGGGTTTCCTCTTTTACACCCTCTACACCAGTGTTGTCCAACCTTTTTATCGCTGCGGACCGGTAAATGTTTTTTCCGTGGCCCGCTTGTCCCATTGTGTGACAAGCGGGCCACGGAAATTATCAAACATTTACCGCCCGCCACAGTGGGGCGGCCCGGTGCCGATTGATCCACGGACCGGCACTGGTCCGCGGCCCGGGGGTTGGGGAACACTGCTCTAAACCACTTCCTTTAGCAGTACTATCTGTTCTTTCAGATTCTCCTATCGCCGTTTTGTGTGGAAGCATAATGAGATGTTTTCATTGCCATCTTTGATACCCCCATCCTTCAATCAAAATCTTGAACTGCCTCAAAGCGTGGGCTTGGAGGGAAGAAGCATTAGCTCAATTCTTCGTAATAGTAAACGGCTATATAAATATCACAGATTCATTTTATGATTAGTAAAGAAAACGGATTCTTTAGTCTATACAAAATTCCACCATTTAAATATTAATTTCCTAATGCATCGAAAAACACATTTAATATTTGATATATGCATGTCCTTTCTACTTTCATAACACCAATCGCATCCAATGTTCTTTTATATAAAAAAAATAGCCAACTTGTCTTTTTCGTTATTCATCAAAATAACTGCTTCTTCAGAATGTTAGTCCTACTACTTATTCCTTCACCGGTGTCTTCATCTGTTATAATCATCATCTTACAAATGATCTTGAAATCACACACATTCCTCAATTAAGAGTCAAGAATATAGAAGATATTTTCAACATCCTTCTTTTAAGATCTTCCCCTATAGTCAATACCCTTTACATTATGGACTGAGGCAGCAGACAAGGTTCACACCAGCCCCTACCCCCATCTACCTTTGTCTCCTTTCTTCCACAAACACTCTGGTTCTCATCCTCTGCCATAAATGTGGTGTACTGTTTGAGAGCAGCATGAGATTAGCGTATTCTGTCTCCTCCACCATAATTTAAGCATCAGCTGGGATATTATTCTCAAAACCTCTTGACCTGATTACAATTTCGGGTCTGTAGACCTGAGCTGTATGAGACCCCATTGTAATGCATGTCGAATTCAGACATTTTTAAAATTACATATGTTATGTTACAATGGCCATGATTGGGGGAGGGACCTCAAAGTCTGAGCCCTGCTCAAACTCTCCTTTGTGCTAGGATCAGAGTTGTGAAATGTGCCAGAAACTCCACATTCCCGAAATTCCCCCAATAAATGTTTGCAAATAAAACATGCAGACATTTCTAAGGAAATACATGTGTTAAATTTTGATACACGCGCACATTAGTTTGTATATCACACATTCAGAATGTAGTTTTTCATTTTTGCAATGAGATTTCAAAATAGGCAGTATATGCGGTGTACATACCAGGCACCACATTCCTGAAATTTTCCCCTTACAAGTTTCTGCAAGTTAAACGTGCAGAAATTTCCAATGAAATACACAAGTGTTAAATTTTGATACTTGTGCAAATTAGTTTGGAAAAAATGCATTCAGAAAGTAATTTCTCATTTTTGCAATGAGAACTCGAAATAGGCGGAATATACAGTGTAAATACCAGACCCAGGGCTATTTATCAGATGTGGTAAATAACTCTCTCTTTTCCGGTCTACTCTGATTAAGGGTCTTTGTATAAAATTTGTGGTTAAAATGCACCTCTCAATAAGTAGATTAAAAGATAACACAAAATATCTTTTATTTAGTAATTTTTGCTATTCCTTCCCAAGGCTTGTGACAACGGAAAGTATGTATTTCGAGTGAACATGGCAGATGTGAGGAAAGTACTGAAACGCAATACCTCTTTCCAGCGTACAAAGTGGGTGAGTGTTTTTTGTTTCTTTACTTCTTCGCTGCTATCTGAACATGTCTTCGGCATCTCAGATCACTGCGACAGTGTCCAAGTAGAAAGGTGGAAGAATTGTTTATCTTTTAACCTTCTCTTAGCTCTTCAATTGTCTTTAAGCAAACAATGATCAGCATAAAGTCTTCCTCATGTCATATTCATATGCTGCGACTCGCGTGTCTTTCCATGTTTGTGTGCCGTCACTAGGCTTAAAAACCTGAAGAGTGTCTATGCTGGGATGGCTGACATGTTGGAAGTGCCTTGATGCAAGGTTACTCTCTGAGTGTAAATTCCATTGGATTGATGAAGATGTACATGCACAGATTTCTATGCCAGTCTTGAGCCCTATCACTTTCTCACCGATGGATATGAGAACTTCTTGTGCTGCTCTGCAATCTTTCTGATCACAGTCAACACTACCTGAAAGCTCGTCTCAAATTAGGAGGGTCATTATGCACAGATTGTGCAGTAACAGGCCATCTCCTGCAGGCTGTGATCCTCTGCTTTCTCTTCCCCATTATACTTTTTAATATTCTTATTTTATTTATTATGAGGGTACTCATAATGTTGAACCTAGACTGTTCCTGGATTGTATCAATAAAGATGTTAGTCTGGGGTGCAAACACAAGGTTGCTCTAGAGTCTCCGCCCTTGCTCAGTGGAAATCTGCTGGCTTGTATATTGTCTGTGAGTCTTTTGGATTTTTAGCTTGGTCAGACAGGAGCTCCTGGTAGTGCAGTCTCCACAGGACATGGTGAGTTTAGAAATTAGGTAGTGGAGAGCCTTTTAGATTCTGGCAGGGAGAAGGAACCAATGCAGTTCTTTCAAGGTAGGGGACACATGCTCAAACGTTCTTTTGGTTGATGATTATTTGAGTCACTGCTCTAAGGACATCTTTGAATGGTGCTAGTGAAGATTCTTGGAAACCAATTGTGCATTACCTCCAATGTTGTGTGATAAGACAAGTGTTGGACATCGGCTTGCAGATCATAGAAGAGGGGAAGAATTTCATTTTCCACTGTAACCTGACTTACAATGATAAAGCCCAGGGCTTAGTGGAAAATCACATCAGGGGAAGATACCATCCAAACCATCCAAGTTCATATTTTTTAAGCCCTTATTTTTGTGGAGCCTGTGGTTCCCCTGTTTATGAGGACAAACGCAGCCTCATTTGGGTTGCAATGCAAATATCCAGGTTTCAAAGAAGTCTAGGCATTATCTGAGTTTAAGGATTCTGTTAGGCAGGCACACTTTAAGTATAGTTAGATGTCATCAACATTTTGATGGATTGCAGTATTTGGCCAAGTATTAATTCCAACAGCTCCATGTATAGATAGAGCATCATGGGAGCAAGTATATATTCCTATAGGAATATAAGAATGTTGAAACAAAATTATTTTTTGCAAGAGAGGTGCAAGGTAAAAATGATTTCATAGAGTTTTAGATTTTTGGAGAGAACAACATGACATTAAATTCACATGTGATGTGTTTTCTATTGATTTGTAAGCTACTTCTCTTCCTTGGAAGTAAGAAAAGGCAAATCGTGCAAAGGAGCAGGAGCTCAGATAGAAGGGTTTCCCTTGTGTTCCCTGACAGGGAGGGAGGAGGTGCTATACTCATATGCATTGAACAGAGAAAATGGCCAAAGCTAACGGGTGCATCTCTAGTTAGTCAGAAGTTAGAAAGCACCAATGCCACTGAGTGAGAGAAGATTCTTTGCTGTCTTCACATCAATAAAGAACCTGGGGCCACATGTAGATAGCTTTTTGCACGTCACAAACAGCAAATTTTGCTGTTTGCGACGTGCAAAAAGTACATCGCGATGCACAAACCTAGTTTTGCAATTTGGTAACCTGGTTACCGAATCGCAAAATGGGTTTGCGACTCGCAATTAGTAAGGGGTGTTCCCTCCCTAATTGCGACTCGCAGTGCAATGTAGGATTGTTTTGTGACCGCAGTCGCAAACCAATCGCAGTTTGCACCCATTTTAAATTGGTGCTAACCGATTCGCAAAAGGGAAGGGATCCCCATGGGACCCCTTCCCCGTTGTGAATGTCACTGTAAAAAAAATTTCTACGGACCACTGCCTGCTCTGAAAAAATGAAAAGAAAACTTTTAATTTTTTTTTTTTTGTAATGCATCTCGTTTTCTTTTAAGGGAAACGGGCTTCATTACAAAAAAAAAAAAATCTGCTTTATTGAAAAGCAATCACAGACATGGTGGTCTGCTGTCTGCAGCAGGCCATCATCCCTGTGAGGGCCGCCATTCGCAAGGGGGTTGCAAATTGCGACCCACCTCATGGTTATTCATGAGGTGGGCACTTGCGACCCCCTTGTGAATCACAGATGGTGTCAGGGACACCATCCTACATTCGGATTTGCGACTCGCAAAGTGCGAGTCACACTGACTCGCAATTTGCGGGTCGCAAATCCGACATTTCGTACATGTGGCCCATGGTCCTTTATATAGCACTGCAAAGTAGCAGCCCCTTCTACGTGTGGCAATATGAGCCATGTAATTGCAATGCCATCACAATTTAAGACATTACCTCTTTAAATAATGGTATTACATAAACGTAATGGTTCTATTGAACATATAACAGAAGTACCTGGGCATACAATAGCAGTGCAATAGTGTAGAGTATGATGGCAGTACCTGGGCAGACCATGGGGGTACCCAGGGATCTTCGGGCAATACCTGGGCGTATGACGGCAGTACCTGCATTTATAATGGCTATGCTAGATTTATAAATGGCAGTACATACATTTATGACGGCTATAGCTCTGCTCATAATTGCACAAGTGTCTTAAGCCAATTCCATTTAACAGGAGACCTGAGTGGGAACCTCTTAAGGGGCAATAGGGCAGGCAGGTTATATGTGTCTCAGACTGTATCAGCTGAAGCTTTTTACCACTGGTGCTCTGGAGCCTTTTCACTGAAACCAAAACTAAGCATCAAGTACACACACTTATCTCTGGATCCTTAGGATAGCTAAGTCAAGCAGTACAGGGCTTACTCCAGGAGGTTTTATGGGGTTAAAGACTCAGAAAGTGATTTACATCTTACACATTATAGTACTGGACATAATCGTCATAGGCCACTTCAGTTGGTACACTGTACTCTTCTATTTTAACTAAGAATTACGGTTACTTAGGAGAGCAGGACTTTGAGGGTAGTGTTTGCTCAGTTGAGCCTGTCCCTAAACTTGTGCAATTCTTAGTCCCCAAAGTGAAGACTTTCCCACCCTCTCAATGTTGAACTTTTCCAGTACCTTTGTGCCTTTCTTGGCTGTTGTTGTGATGCAGTCCTGCAGTTACTAGCAGGTGGCGGAGGCAGGACTGCCTCATGTTGTGTGCATTCTAAATGATCCCTAGAGTGGGTACCGACTCTGCCCTAGCCCATCCATCTTCATCACTGTCCGCATCGAGTGCACCCACTTGGTCAGGTGAGCATCAGCAACGCCAGTGCCCCGGCCCTGGAGCATAGAAGAATCTCTGTTGCCACCGGTGAGGGACCCGAGATACTTGTCTCGTTTATTGTTGTTGGTCAAAAGAACCCAGTTTCACAGAATGGAAATAAGTCAAAGAGAATCAGGCCACTCTCTGTTAATTGTTGTTTATTCTGAGAGTTTTTATGACAGTAAAATACTGTTTTCAAAACCGAACACGAGAAAAGAATTAGGAAAGAGCCCTCCGTGCTAGGTGACACCAAGTCCGGCCTTGCAGAAAACTGGGGAGGCGCTTACACCTCGCCCTGCTGATATTAACAGTGCAGCTGGCCTCAAGAGGCTGGAATAGCAGGCCTGTATTGGACACAAGTCCTATTGTCAGGTGGTATGTGGGTGTAAACCATCTCCGAAACTCGAAATAGTTTTTATTTTCTGATGTGCAACAATAAGCTTAGTGTCTTAGTTGTAGAATGGAGGTAGACTTGCTGTAAATGTATAACCACACTCCTCCTGTTGATGTTTTTGGTTAATGTTACTATTGCCATTTTATTTGTCCTTATTGTGACTACTATTCATATCTAGTGCACCAGGCTAGGTATTTGATTTAAAAAATAAATTGTTAAAATGCAGTCCCTCTTTTCTATTGTTCTTAAGTGTGATGTTCATTATTAAAAGGGGGTTTTGGTTTACACTAACTATCATTGTAATATCTCATGGGATTGATTTCTTCCTGAACACATCTCATGCAAATATTGTTAAGTGGGTTGTGGACTGGTTGCTGTCCATCTGAGTTTCTGCCTTGGGCTGGTACATTGACTAAGTCTTTAGTGCCAGGGTATCTAAAACAAACCAGAAGACATGTCACGGCCTTCTCCTGACGTCCATTGCAAAGACTCCCAGGAATGTCCTGGAGGTGTCTTGCAGTTCACATTGCTCTCTTGATCTCTCCCCAATCTCTATCCAAGATACCGCTTGGGTTTCTGGAAATAAACATGGATTCCTGTGTAGCTACAGCCACATATAATAGGTATACTACAACCTTTATACACACAAATTAAACATACATGTTCCCAGTGGCGTAGCATGGGTTGTCAGCACCCGGGGCAAGGCAAGTAATTTGCGCCCCCTAACCCGTGTCAGCACCCGGGGCAAGGCAAGTAATTTGCGCCCCCTAACCCGTGGATTTCCCCCACCCCCCCCAGATGTTGCGCCCAGTGCGGCCGGCCCACCCTGCACCCCCCACGCTACGCCACTGCATGTTCCATCCATTTCCCACACAGATGGAGCCCAAGGGCCCGGTGGCATGGTACTGACAGACAGATTAAAAAATTTAGGGGATGCCAAAAGATGACTCTCCCTAGTAGATGGCAGGGAGGAATGACTGTCCTCTGGCAATAGTCTGTTACTGCCACAGTCTGTCCCTCTCTGTCGCGTTATGTGCTTCCAGAAGCAATCATTGCACATCCCGATTGCCTTGTGCACTGAAACAAAACAGTCAGAAACCTTCAGAACTTGCTGTAGTGAACCAGATGCAAGGGCAACTTTTCTGTTCCAGCAGTCTGGTACTTGTAGCTTACAGTAGGCTTTGCTTTTTTCAACAGATGTTTATACACACCATGGTAGCATAGAAAGGATTCATAAAGTTTTGGAATACTGGGGTGACATCAATCCCTGCACCATGAATCCATCAAGGAATAATTGCAGTTAATGCAGAATTTTGCTACTTTCTCTCCGTTATGAATACATTACTGAACAAAGCGAGAACTTTATAGATACATGTATGGCACTATTTTGAGTCTAGGATATTTAAAGGGTATGTACATTTGTAGTTGAAAGTATCCACCATATGTAGGGAACAGAAGAACGATAGCACAGCACATCAGACCTATACATTTGTAATAAGCAGCAGTTGTGGAAAGGAGGATGAAGTGAATGTGTGGTTAGTAAATGAAGGAGATCTGGAGCTCACCTGATCCTCTGTGTGGTAATACGAATTTGACATGTGTCTACTAGAGGGGCAACTAGCAGGGTTCATATTATAGAGGCCAACAGCAGTACAACAGCAGAGAAACAATATGAAGTCTAGATTCGCAGGCACCAACAAAGTGAGCGATGTTAGTGCAGTTCCACTAGGGTACCCTTTTGTTAGGCTTTGAAGATTTGCAATGAGGGGGTACATTGTGTATGGGTTGGAAGAGCATTCAAGATCCACAGAAGTGTGATTTGACAGCCTGCCCCTGAAGCTTCACAACTCTTTCCTACTCCATAGGCAATGTAATACCCTTCCCAGGCTTGGACAGGGCATCAGCAGACAGCTCAAGGCCATCAACCTACAGCTATGAGATTAGAGGTATTTAGACCCCAAACAAATCTTGTCTACGGCCCTATTAATCTCAAAGAGATTATTGAGAGTGCTAAGAATAGCCTTATGTTCCAAAATGTGTGACTCACCCCAAATCCGTGATACTACATTGTCAGGCTGAAACATAGTTTCTGATACTCCTCTGAGATGTAATAATCACACAGTTATTGAATTACATTGTACTCCAATAAGTGAAATTCACGCACTCCTGCGATTGTGACTGAACACCATGGTTTGAGGGTCCCACCCAAAGAGGGAGAGTCTTACCAATGGAAGAACTTCGCACCCAGTGGGAGTGATGACTATGTTCTTAGTTGTGTGACTGCCACCTAACGAGTGAAGAAATGCATGGGACTTCCAACAAATCAGAGAAGAAGTGAAACTCACTCACATGAATAAGGCTGCGCTCCAGGAAGTGAAACTCACTGCATGTTAGCATAGTGGCTAGCCTTGAAGATCCATCTTTTTAAGCCTTCGCACCTAAGGGGAAGTTACCCTTTATATTAGTTTGAGTTTTATTTAAGTTTTTAAGCAAAAACGTCTGCATTTTTGGAATTGATCTATGGTTTTATACAATTTTTAGTACATCTTAAAAATACCTTTTGCCGATCTTGTTGGGAGAGCAATATTAAAACTTGATAAAGACTTTGAGTTAACTCCCCTACTCTGTCAGCACCATTTCCTCCAGTTGTTCCTGATTTTGTCCTGCTTCTTTCTGATATGGTATGGTTTCTGTTTGTTGTAAAATGCTCTTCAGCTCCTGTTGCTAGATCCATACTTAATAAAGACGTTTGCTAGTGAAGTAAAGATAATTGTCTAAAATTTCGACCTGGAAAGTTGGGGTGACACAGGAGAGATTGGAAAAGACTTTTATATATGTGTGTGATGAGTAAGCACCCACAAAAGTCTTTTCCAGATATACCTCATAGAGGTAAACCAAGATGTCTGTAAAGTACCCTTGTCTAACCAGTGAATGGTAAAAACCTCGATCTTACTTTGAGGGAGATGCTGAGGGCTAAAAGAATGTACAAATGAGAAAGTAACACAGTTAAAAGAATGAAAAAGTAACTTTGAAATTAAGTTGATACAAAGTAAGGGCCTAATTTAGAGTTTTGCGGATGTATTACCCTGTCGCAAACGTGACTGGTATCCTGTCTGCCTCACTGCAAGTGCTGTGGGATTTCTGTCACATTTGCGAAAAAGGATCCTGTCTGCCAAACTCTAAATCAGGCCTTACATTTTTATCAGGTAACTACATCAAACTAGCGAAATTTTTTTTTAATCATCTTCAATTATAGAATTGGGTGCAGCATTAATTATTAAAAATACTATTATCCTTAAGGGAATAGTGGCAAAGGCAAATAAATGTTAAGTGTTGTAATGTGTCATTTTAGGAGAACCAGGCAAAAAGCTAGGCAACCCTTGGTTACAACTTGAAGGTCTTCTTGGTGAACAAATGTACTTACAGTACAGTGGCAGTTATTTCACACCTGTATCTGACAAGGGCGAAGTAGGACAGACTGATCTAGAAGCTGCATGGAGGTGGGCTTGAAAAAAGCATTTGCAAAGGGACAAGAGATCATGTCTCCTTCGTACTAGTGCTGGAGTTTCTGTGCGGTCTTCCAGTCAGTGTTTGAAAATACTTTGAGGGTCAGGGATGGGACATCTGGTGTTGCTGGGCAGTTTTCAAATACCATTCACAGGCACCCTGTACTTTGATGTTTTGCAGACTTTGGTTCCTGAAAATTAGATAGGAATCCAGAAGCTCTGTGACTTAGGATCAGACCCAACATAAAAGCCAGCCAATGTGTCCCAGAGACCCTCACACACCTCTTGTACACATTCAGGCCCAAGTCTTCTAGGAAGTTCTCTTTGTAGCCTTTTGTTCCACATTGCAGTTGCCCATTTAAACCAGAATTTCTGGATTCTTGGCACTTAGGGTTTCAATAACGTAGGAGTCACTAACCGCAAGCATTTCCATTTATAAAACGCATGATAAAGCTCTTCAAGCAGCATGAAGATCAGAGGCTAATTTAGAGCGTTGATCTTTACAAGGAAGCCTCCCACCAGTACCCTTCCCATCGCCTGCCCTACTTCCACCATTGTACCCTGAGAGCACATTGGAGAAATGGTCTACAAAGCTCTGGTAGCCAGGTTCAGTTCTTGAGGATGTATATCACACTAAGGGAAAATGGGGTACAGTCACCATTTATCCTCCAAATCAAATGCAGACAGCCACAAAATGTACAGTGTTTATGTAGATCAAGATTTATTTAGACTTAATCTACAGCTAGTTACAAAAGTATATCAATATTTTGGATGAGGAGGGCTCACTCACATCATGTGGCATGCTTCATTATCATCTTCCTCATCCCACCCTGGTAAGGTGGTACTACCAGGGCAGATTCAACCTCAGTTAGCGGAAGTTCTAAATAATTGACCAACTGGATAAAAGCAGGATCCAGATAAACACTAAAAACACCCTTGGGTAAACATAAGGAATCCTTTATTTAAAAATACTCCAGATATAGTTAAAAACAAGATGGTGGGTGTATATGATCATCCAATCATCTTAAGTTCGGCAGTATGTTTCTCCCCATCCTAGTGCGTAAACGTTCAGGGGTATTCTTCAGGGCTCCTCCAGTGTTAACTAGTTATTACACATACGTGGTAGAAGGGATCCTTGGTTGATCAATTTAGATTGGCACACCAGAGCGGCACATCTCTTGATCACTGTGTGGCTACAGAGGTTGCACTCTCCGGCCAGGCCATGAGATCCTAACAGTGTTTAGTTAGGGTCAGTACCATACAAGTGTGGCGGTAGGACATCCCTTGTCCCACAAATGTGTGATAATTAGTTAACCCTTCCCTTCCCCTTCCTCCCCTTTACTTCTTCCCTTCTGCCCCTCCTCTCCGATCCTCTCCCCTTCACTTCTCTTTCTTCTCTTTCCATTCCCATCCTAACCCTCCCCTTCCCACTCTTTTTTCCTAAACCAGGGTTCTCCTAAAATACACCAATTTAAATACAATCCTGTGGAGAATGGGGTGGATTTATCATTTCTACCCAATACCATTTGAAGAATAACATATTTGCAGTTTTTTCTACACTTGTAAAAAAGGAACTCTTTCTTAGGTGCACTTTTAATAAAGGTATCCCCAGCATGATAACAGGCCTTAAGGGTGTCAGGCAAGACTTGCTACCCTGGTTGCTTAGTTTATATAGAAGAACTAGAGGACTGAAGCAAAATGCATGCATCAGCCAAAAAAGACAGTCAGCTGAAGGTTTTGGGGTTCATATTAGGCAGGTTGGATCCTTGCAGCCTGTACTTTGCTTTCGTCATAATCCCGACTCTGTCAAAAAGGAAAAGTTAGCCCATTTCTATAGATTTATGCTCGTGCTTGAAGTTCTGCATTCTCCAGATAGTCCTGCACCGTTTACAGATGTACAGGAGGAAATCTGTTAAGGAGACGTGCTTACTACCACTTTGACCATAGTTACATTTGTTACCAGCACTCCCAGACTGTTCATTTCATAAAATGCACAATTTCAATTATAATTATTGTTAAATCATAATGTCTCTGCCTCATGGTCAGTGGTTTGTTCTTCTATAGATAGAAAAGATGAAAAAACAGTGTTCGGACATGTATCCTGCAATGTCTCAGACTGTTTCCGGCTTGACCCTGGACAGGGTGAGAGATGTGCTTCAGTCCGCCAAGGAGAAGGGAGCACACCACAACATGACTGGTCTGCAGAATAGCACAATTAACCGAAAACTTCTTATGGCTGTGACCCCCTGGGTGGGCAACGTCATTGTAATCTATTCTCTAAGACCTGCCAGCTCACTACGAAGTGGAACCAAAGGTATGTCATGAGGACTGTCTTATAATCAACGCTTACATAAGTGCTTGCTGCTAATTGACCTGGCCCTTATCTAAATATGTTTGCTCCTTTCCTGTACATATCCATAGCACATTGTTTCACAAATAGTACAGCATCATTGTTAAATGTTTACATGTTAGCGGTTATTAGGGCCATATGTACGAAAGCTTTTTCCCATAGACACAGAATGGGTAAAATCCTTTCGTACATCTGGCCCTTAGTGTGGCCAGTGTCCCAGTGTCTGACCTTGTAGGATTTTCAGGAGCACTTCACAATGTGGACTTAAGTTGAATATTGTGACAGAAGCAAAAAAGTTATTACTTGATATGCAAGATAGATGACCAGTTTTGAAGGATTGAGATAGACCAGCTCAACAAGTGTATGGTCAGTAACCTAGATGCAGAATCATAAGAGGTGGCTTGAAACCTGCACCCAGCTGCATTATTCTGTTGATTTATTTTTCATTTTTGATTATTTTGACTTAAATAGTTTGTACAGCAAGAATCTGTTATAAATATATGCAGGAAACGAACCCCTGATACTTGTATTATTGATCTGGTGCATGTGCAAGTCTACAGCATTGAATAGTTTATAAATTCACATGCCTTAATGCATTCTCTGTTCTCTGGTTGGTCATTCTTTAACATAGAAATATTGAAAAGAGTATGTTTGACACTCCCTTTTCTTCTTCTGTAGCCAATAAATTGGATAGGCTCGAGCCTCGCCCCAGAAAACCATCTTCAGATTTGTGCTGGTCATTATGTTCTAGGGAGTCCTTGGGAGTTACTTTTACACTATGATTTAAACTTACATTTACAGCATTTACATTTAAAAACACGCCTGGAAAAGTTGTAAAGCAGCAGGTAGGGCAGAAGGCTGGTCTGGACGGTTGCTCTTTCCCCAGAGGATCTCCATCTAGGGTCTTTATCATGTGTGGCGAGATCGGGAAGTATGCAGTGGAACTTTACGTATTTCCTCTTTACCTCTGGATGTTGTCCCAGTTTTCTTCTCTGAACTGCAGGTCACCAAAAATCTCAGATTTACTCTTTGAGTCTTGCAAGTTCTGCAACCTAAAAAGGTCTATACATATGATCTGCAGGAGTACATAAAACCACCAGCCATCCCTAATCACACCCCAGAGGAATATGAAGTATTCCAAGGGCTGGATCTTTCCTCACTTTATTTAAGTCCATGATCCTCATTGTGCATCGAACCAGTAGCCCGTCCAAGTCGCTATTAGCAAGAGAATATACCTTGTTGAAGAAGAGATTGACTTTGGGAAGCACATTTTACATTTCTATTCTAGCTTCTTTACTGCGGCTTAAAAAAGCTATATGGTAAAGGGTGCTTCTGCCTTATGGAGGTGTCCAGTCATTTAGAGAAGTTATCTGTGGCGAGCAACTATCACCCAAAATTATTCCTACAAATAAGATTAGGATTGTTGAATGGATTTTATGTCTAGGAGGTCCTTTAAAACAAGGGCTCAGAATGTCACACTATGGGCCAGATGTAGCAAGCAGTTTTGCCCATTCTGTGTCTATGGGAAAATGTGTTTGTACATATGGCCCTATTTCCTGAGCAGTATTTTCGCCCTCTGTGCAGAGAATGATGGTTGATTTTATTAAGAGGTTGTCGGAGCCTTATGCTAAAAAAGTGCAGCTACGTCGCTTGTGGGAAATTCTTGAGGAGCTTGAGTTTGATGGTAGAGACTGATGCTGCTGTAGTGCTGGATAAGGAAGGTGAAAGGCTGCACAGTGGTTACTGCTGATGATGCTGCAGTCTGAGCCCCAATCATGAGAGAGATGGTAGCCCGGAAGGCTAAGAGAAGGAGGAGGGGAAGAGATGCCAAGGCAGACAGTAAGGCAGAGCAGACGTAAGAAACTGCTAACTGACCCTGTGCAGGTGGGGAAGGGGAAGTGGCAAAACGCAGAAAAGAAGTCGCATGTAAAGCAACAGATATTTATAACACTCTAGGTAAATACAACAATTGAGTAGTCTCTGTGGCCTAGGGGACCCTCATAGAGTAGACTTACATCAGGGCCATTGAGGGCTAAGGTACCTTGTCCCATTACCTCTCTGATTGAGGTTTCTCCTGCATCTGGGCATCTCCCGAACCAGGGCCTCATATGTGGCATATCCACAAACGAAGTGCAGTTATGCTTGGGTTGGGTACTGTGCCTTCCTCAGTGTAAGAGGGTCAGAGGTGCACCAAGCCCCGATAGACCATCTCTGCTCTGTTGCTGACATTACTGGTATCACCAGTGGGACATAAGTCCTTCCTACTTGGTCCACCAGGGTGTGGGTTGGGCGGGTGGGGTCAAACCTAATGGTAATCTATGACAGGCAGATGGTGAAGGGGTCCCTAAGTAGAGATGGGACAGCTGCAAGAGGGTGGGGGTACACCAGCAGTAAGGTACCCTTGAGGAGCACTAAGGGCCAGTCTTAACAGGCATACCCTTGCTTGTGCTTGTCATTACTTCTTTTTTGATAATGCCTTTCAACTCCTGAGATGAAAGTTTCTTTAAAATACAAATTGAATTTTATTAAGTTGTTCAATAAATAAATGTATTGTGTACAGCAAGTTGCATCTGACAAACTCTCTAACATGCAGAAGACACTTCCTAGTATGTAAACAGTTTTACGGGAGGGCACGTCACTACCACTTTAATTGCTCAGATAGTCTTTGAAGATCTAAAAAAGTCATGTATTCATGTCATTGCAGCTGACATGTTTCACAGTAGATTAACATTTCCTTTTTTCACTTTTTTTTCCTTAAGCGGATGGCATTAAAAAACAGGTGCAGACGATCAAACTATCCAGCACACCAGTGTTTACATTGCTTTTACAGGTAAAGTATATATCACCTGTGATCTGTTGTTGATGTTGTTTTATGTATCTCAACATATCCTGACGGATACGGGGATGTTGCTCCAGATACTGGGTGCATAGATGGAGAAGACCCCGCTGCCTTGTATTTTTTCTTTTTACACGTCTTAATCTGCAGTCTGATGATGTCCTGGCTGCGGGTGTGCCAAGACCATCAGAGATGGTAAACTTGTCTGCAAGATAAGCAGGGGTGCTGGTTGTGATAGCTTTCTAAATGATGATGCTGGTTTTGAAGATGGTGCAGGTTGGCGAGGGGAGCTAATGGAGTTCCAGCAGGATTGAGGGTGTTGTGGTTGTATATCTTCAGGCCCTGGATGTGACATGCTGAGGTGTGTACGATGCTCTTAAGGGGCTCTTAAGGGGTGTCGGGTGGAGTCTAGAAATCATGAAGCAGACTGTTACCAGCATTTAGATGCAAGAGTTTGAGGCTTTGAAGAGCAGTCCTGAAGTAGCGTTATGAAATAAATTGTTTCAGTTTTAGAAGAGAGAGCTGGTAGGAGGCCATGTTTTTTTTTTGCCAGTGTGTCCCTTGAGGGTGAGACCTGTGTTCAGGGAGAATCCAAGAGACTTGGCATTCAGTGAAAGTTGGGGTTAAAAGCCGACAAGGTTCATGTCATTGAGCTAGAAGTGTACTGTTTGTTGTTTGGTGTAGTGGAAAAACTATTTTAAAAAGCATCGTGGACAGAAAAGAAAAACGATCATTTCTACAGAAAGAAAAACATCTTTCTGAAAGCAGCACACCCAGGTCACTGCTTGAATGCAAACAGCAGCCAGAATGAGGAGGTAAACGGAGAGGGGGAGAATCCAGAAAAACTAGACTAGCTCCCACCCCAAACTAAAATACCTAGCATGGCCTGGATGTTTCTGTTCCACTGTACAGTATTATATGTTCACACACATTAAATTGAGCTGTGAGTCGGAAGCCCCCCTCTGAATATCTAGAAGTCCTGTAGGGAAGAGCAGATATGAAAGGCTTCCGTAGTTTCACTCAGAAGTAATATAAATCTTACATATAAGTGTAGTTGTGAGGCAGCATAACCACAGCCAACAGTGCAACAGGACACATTTGCAAATGATATACAGGCAAGTGAGGCTTTTGCCGTTGTGTTCTCCAGAATAAGATCCAAATTGTTACATTGAAGGCTGCGTTACCACCACTGAGCAGCCTCAGTAACTCGGCTTGTTACCCTTGATGCAAGTCACTGGGCTTGCTTATTTCTTGGGCCTTATTCTACGGGGTGTAGTTGCCAAGCCAGTCCTCTGTTGTCCCCTCCTGGGGTGGTTGACGCAGCCCTTCCGTATTTCAAGCGGTCCCTTCTGTTACTCCCTCGTGCAGTTAATATTAGTAACAGAATTCTGTAAGACTGGCTGGGAGTCCATGCAGTGTGGCCAGGCAGGCTTCTTAAGGTTTTTATAATACCTTTAGATGGCATGTCTGCTGTTTTTTTAAGCCTTGTTTTTTTTTTTTACTTTTTGTGCATCAATTCATTTCTTTGGTGTGGCCTCCTCAGACTGATTTCAGATGCTGCTGTTCTGAAAGGCAAGAAAAAGGAGGGGAGTGATAGGAAATCAGGGAACCATAGTGGACACTGGGAGAGGAAGATAGGCTTTCATGATACTCAGAGATGGCCACTGTTCTCCCTCCAGCCAATAAAAGCAGACGCTTTGCTGCTTGGTTAGCCGGGTTTCACTAGGGATAATCCTGCGTGAAGGTAGGTGTCAGCCGTGTCATCTCGCAGCTGATTAGATCAGTTTGAGCCTGGGTGCTCGTCAGCTCCAGAGCTCTGATAGGAGCCCTTCGGGATCACTACTATTTTGGAGACTGGATATCTCTTAGGATTTCTGTTGCTGCATTCATTTGTTAAGCGGGCAACAGGGTGACCCAGAGGATCCTGTTGATTGAAAGACTTGGGCTCTGATTCAGCCTTTCACCAGTCACTGCCAATGCACCAGTGAGGTGGACAACACATTACTGCCATGCAGTAGAGTAACCTCGACCTTATTTAGGCTTTTCAGACACAGATAGGGCATTTCTGTGCAAGGTGGATCCCAGTTGTTCAGGGGAACTATGTGCAGACAGACCCACCATGCTCGGTTTACATACTAAATCTACCACTACAAATGGGGGTACTGGAATTGCGCTCCCTAAATTAGGGTTAAATCTTGTAAACCAACATTATGAAAGTCTCTGACATGGTGAGATGTTTCTTCCAACACATGAGTGATACTTTATGTTGTCATGGACAACCACTGGACTTTTCAAAGGTGGTTCTACCATCAGCAACACCATCCTTTCCCCACAGTGTAAATGGAGATGAGAAGGCAAAGATGAGTGGTGCACTCAGCCCTAAGGCTCTTCCAAAGGGGACTCTGCCATGAGGACAGCCCCTTTCCCAGCTGTTCTTATGAGGTTAGGGAAGGCAGCGATGGGTGAAGCAGACATCAGCCAAATGGATTTCTCATTCATTATCCACCACTAAGTCAGACATTTGATCTTGCACAAATCTCTGCAGAGCCTCGAGGATCTTACATTGCTAAAAGAAAGGAGATCCCTGGTAAAATAAAGTATTCCCTCGAGATAGTACAGAACTAAGAATCAGTGAGAGAATGGGTTACACATGAATTGTGCTCTGGTGAGCTGAGTTTCTAGAGGAAGAAAGGTGTGCTCTCTAGCGGTAGAGAGAGAGGCAGCAAGACAGTATGGCCCAAAATGAGGAGCTATACCCGCTGGAGCTCAGCACCGGAAACAACAAGCACAAATTAAGCACTGCTCTAGAATTGAGCACAACCTTGCAATAATTTTTGGGTCTCAAGAGTTCAACATGTGAGGTGTCCCAACGCTTTCAAAACAAAATGGCCTTTGAAACTCACAGGTGAAATACATGAGGTTAAAGGCTACAATACCACCAGTGACAGCTCCACTAACTCGGCTTGTTACCCTTGATGCAAGGCACTGGGCTTGGTAGATCTGAGTTACAGGTGTCTGAAAGAATTAGCTGCAGCTTTCAAATGCTATAAACTTTCAAATGCTATCATTGCTGATAATCAGTTTCACTGTGGCCCTCAGTGAACGTTTCTGGATACCCCTGTACATTTGGGGTTACAGCATGTAAAACTTTCTTCTTCAGGTTTTACCCTGGACACGTTTTACCGGTGAAACACAGTAGGAATATATTCGTATCCAAGACCCTGGAATGAGGGGAGAACAAACTTCATACTGCACCCCTTAATTACAGTCCCTGTAGTATACGTAATTTCCACTGCGGTATTACCACAACATTTTCCACGAAACACTCATTATAGAGCGTTTTTTAATGTTATTGTTTTTTTTTTTGTAAATAGAAATCTCAGTCAAAAAATTGCCTGCGAAAAGTAAGTGTCATCTGACTTTTTCAACAGGTTTTGTTTTCTTTCTCATTTCCAGCTATTCAAGATCGACGCCGATGGCTGCTTGCAAGTGATACGTGAACGCAAAACCAAACAATCAGTAGTCCAGGAAGCTGTGGCTACCAAGCCTCAAACCGCTGTGCAGGTACAGAATCTGGCGGGTACCTAATCATTCATTTATCTTTTTGTATTTCAGCGTGTTATGTCAAATTGAGGCTTGGCTCTCACCGCTGCCCCTACCAAGTGGCAATGACTAGTGGCCTAATTGACCTTGGCAGTTTTGGAGTCAGAAGTTGAGAATTCTTGATCTGACACATCACAATCTCAGCTCCTCCTCTGTTTTTAAACCTTTTTGTGGTTTTAAATAGCTCTTACGGGCAGGTTTTACATGCAAACCAGGCATATACATTTTTTAAGGTACGTGAGGGTTTAGGGCCAAATTTACAAATATTTTGCGTTTTGCATTCTGCAGCACAGATAGAGCAGAATATGCGTCTAAGGGTTGTATTTGTGCTGGAAGGTATCTCATGTTGCACAAAAACAATCCTGCCTGTATCTTACCTAGGGATATCCGTATTTAGTGGGTGTAACCATCCTGGGTGGCTTGTGGAAAGAGCCCCTTGGTAGCCAAATAACTTGGGTAATAGATTTGTTTCCCTTTGTGACTCTGGCATTGTTTCTCTTGCTCTAAATGATCAAAGATCTCACTAAGTACCTATAAATTTGTTTATGAATACCCCAAAAAGTTATTGCTAATGTGCCTATAATCTTGCCTTTTCTTTTTTCTTTTGCAGCCACCCAAAAGTGTGCAGACTACCCAGGGTACAGTATCACTTTTTGTCTTCATTGA
The DNA here is from genome assembly GCF_031143425.1 of Pleurodeles waltl. Lineage (NCBI taxonomy): Eukaryota > Metazoa > Chordata > Amphibia > Caudata > Salamandridae > Pleurodeles > Pleurodeles waltl. The sequence goes on from NC_090445.1 coordinate 1,662,402,183, forward strand.
AATCATGATCGTTTTGCTATTTTGGTTTCTTTCATTGTCCCGAACTGTCTTCCCTACACCTTAAGATCCAAATGAAGTCTCCAGGAGAGACTTCTTGAGTGGCTGGACGAGGAAAGAAGGCATTCCTGCCAAAGCTTTATGGTCTAATCTTTTGTGATACAATTCCGTTCAATGGGATGACACAGTCACATTATAAATGATAAGCCTTATACATTTTCATCACTAAGAATTAGACAAGAATTGCAGTATATAAAGTGATCAAGTGTCAGTGACGGAAATCGGGGGAACGAAGCATCTCATTTTGAGGGTCAAGATCCAGGAACACACTAGGAACTAGAAAGAATATAAATACATAAAGTTTGGGTCTTGTTAGACAGAGCTCAGGTATTGTGGAAACTGAGATTGTTTTAGGATTTAAGCTGCTGCACTCATCTGCCAAGAGAAGGCATCATGGTGACCCCAGAGCTCAATGAGGTAACCTATTTACTGTGAGACTTGGGCCTGATTCAAATAATGAAAGCGGGATGTCCACTCTCAGAGTGGCTCATTCCTGTTCACTTCATCTAGCTGTAAGTATGGCGACGTTCATTGTCTGCCATTGCTTTTGCCATTTTCTCTGTCAGAGCTTTTGGCATTATCACTGTCTGCCAGAGTTTTTGTCATCACTTCTGTAAAATATACATAGAGGGGATTCACGATCATGCTGTTATGTGTTTTATTCCACCTCCTAAGACATTTTCCATTGCAGTGTATGAGCTGCATTGCTTTCAGGAGCAACAGAAGCCTGTGGGGAGTGTTTGCAGAATTCAGAAACCATCTTGAAAGGAAGGCTTTTTTCAGACATTGTGCATGTTAACCCAATGCATGTTAACCTAGTACTTGAAGCTACAGTTCTCTTCCAGGGGATCCTCATCAATAGTCATAAACATTGAATATTCCCGCCCTTGTGCGGGGACCCCGGAGCATATATAAAATATATACACATTATACATGTGTAACAAACAGTCATGCAGGCTATCATGTTAAAAACAGGCTAAAATGCTTTATTTCTATGAAGTTTTTTTTTTTTTTTTTTTAAATACTACAATAGAGCATAAATAAGTACCCAAGCTCCTAAAACTAGGCTTGGGGAAGTAAGCAGTAGCAAACTCTAGTGAAAAAATAGAGAAAACTGCATTGAAAAACAATGAAGCATTCTTAGCCAATAGGCTGCATGTAGGTTAACACAGGAGAACCATAAAAACTTTGGCACTGTGCCTTTAAGACCCTGAGCACCTCCAGTATCCCACCATGCCTCAGGGGTGAAGGAAAGGTGACAGTTGGTTCACAGTTAGGTCAGTTCTTTTTTCCGGCTTCTTCTGAGAGGATCCTGGAGCATTGAGCTCTCAGTTTTTCTGAGTTTTCCTCAGAAAAATTCTTTAAAAAAGCGTTTTTTCACTTTTCACTCGACAAGTAACATCTTTGTCTGAGCTAGGAAGGTTTTTTCTGACAGAAAAATGCCTTCTCTTTTTGTCAAATGCCCTGCTTGTGGGAAGAAGAAGGCCCAGTCAGATCCCCACTCTCTGTGCATAGTGTGCCTGCCTCAGAGTCACTGCCCTGACACTTGTAAGTACTGTAAGAACATGTCTAGGAGGACTCTGAAAGACAGAGAGAAGATCCGACTTCATGGGCTTCAGGAGAGGAAAAGAACATCGTCCTCCTCACTCCCCAAGCATCCAGAAGGCCATTCTCAGGAGAGAATGGCCCGGTCGACGTCGACAGGTAGGAAAATACCTGTTTGTTCACCGTCGACGTCGTCGCTACCACCGTCCCACCGGCATAGAGCGCCGTCGACGGCGACACACCCGACGTCGAAGGGAACGGCGTTGAGGGAACATCAGAGCAGGGGCAGGTCTCCGTCGACGGCAGCCCGCCGATCGACGTCGAGCCATCGCCGGCATGTCCGGTCGCCGCCAAAGGCTGTGCGCCCCCCGACGTCAGGACACACGACGTCGAGATCTCCACGACGGCACGAGAAACATCCGCCGTCAACCTCCCATCGCTCCACGTCGAGGCACACGACGGCGAGCAGGTCGAGGTCCAAGGAACGCCGTTCGACGTCAAGGCACTCAACGTCGAGGCAATCAACGTCGAGGCAGGACCAACCGACTGGGCGTCCTTCGACGTCGAAACAGCCATCGACGTCGAAGCAGGTTTTACCTGTCCAACAGGGAGCAGAACATCGCCCCTCGCCAGACAAGGCTCAGTCTCCAGTGGTCTCCATACCGAGCGACTCTTCTCGGTCAAGAGCATCTCCTGGGCATGTCTCGCCCATCAACCTATCTCCGAGATGGCTGGAGAGCCTCAACAGACCAGCGGCCTCCCCAGATTCGCAATATTCGCAAATGTATTCACCCACTGCCTCCCCGCCAAGAACGCCATCGCCGACAGCCGGGGCAGAACGGGCTCGTTCAGCTCCTCGACAGCCGACCGCGAGGCCTAGGCGCTCGGCTACAGCGTCCCGCAGCAGATCTCGCTCTCAACGGAGATCCAGGTCGCGCTCAAGAAGATCACCCTCTTGGTCTTCATCAGGTTCTTCTGTCGGGCGTTACTCACCTACTCTTACAGATTCACCACCTGCTAGAGTCTCACCAGTGGATGACATAACCACTTTCAACGAGGTGTTGCTAAGAGGAGCGCAGAAACTCAATATAGAGGTTCCAGAACCGTCTACCTCCTCATCAATCATCTTTGAGACGCTACAACAGAGATCAGCGTCGAAAAAGTTGCTGCCTCTAGTGCCTGGTTTGTTGCAGCCGACCATGGACACTTTTCTGGCCCCAGCCTCGCTTAAGTCTGCCCCGGCTCGGATTCTTAAAAAGTACAAGGCTCCAGAGCAAGACCCTTTATTCCTTAGGAAGGATCCGCCACCAGACTCAGTGATCATAGCTGCCGCCCGAAAGACCCACTCGGTGGCATCTTCATCCACGGTACCCCCGGATAAAGAGAGCAGGCATTTAGACTCTCTGGGAAGAAAGATGTGCGGGACAGCGGCTTCAGCAATGAAGGTCTCTAGTGCGTCTGCGCTCCTGGGCAGGTACGATCGTTCTCTGTGGGATTCCCTCAGTAGATTTACAGAAAAACTGCCCAGAGAAGACAGGCAAGATTTCCAAGAGATTCTACAGGAAGGATGCCTGGTATCTAACCAAGTTATCAGCGCGGCAGCGGATGGGGCGGATTTGGCGGCTCATGGGTACGCACATGGTATCTGTGCGAGGAGATCTTCCTGGCTGAGGCTCACTGGCTTGAAACAGGAGGCACAACAACGTATCCTGAATCTCCCATTTGCCGGGAATTCTCTATTCGGTGCCCATGCAGACGAAGAGATGGCCCGCATGAAGACCGAGGTGGATACCATGAAGGCGGTAGGCCTCGAAAGAAGGAAAGATTTCAGGCGGAGGTACAGACCGTACGATAGACGCCCTTTCCAACAGAGGGTTCAAACCCCTCATTGGTCGCAAAGGTCTCAGCAACGACAGGGACGCCCTCTGTTTCAGCGAAGAAACACAAGGGAGCGAGGGTCAAGTAGACCTCAACAGTCCACTCCAAAAGCACCCACTAAACAATGAAGTCTCGCTTCCCTCGACACTGTACACCACTCCGGTGGGGGGAAGTATTATTGCTCATCTTCACGAGTGGCACTCTATCACAAGAGACAAATGGGTGCTCAATATTGTCGAACATGGCTATTCTCTCCTTTTCAAGCAGCCTCCACCACACTTGCCACCAACCAAACACAATCCGGCTCATCTCACCTTGCTACGCAAGGAGGCTCTCGCCCTCCTAAGAAAGAATGCCATAGAAAGGGTTCCACCTGCCCACAGAGGAAAGGGGGTCTACTCCCGTTACTTTCTAGTAGCAAAGAAGGGTCAAGAGGGCGTTTTCAGGCCAATCCTGGATCTAAGACTGCTGAACAAATACATAAGAAAGCAGAAGTTCAGAATGCTAGCGCTTCACCAAATTTTCCCTCAACTGCATCAGGGAGACTGGATGTGCTCCATCGACCTGCAGGATGCGTATTTCCACATCCCAATAGCTCCAAAGCATCGAAAATTCCTGCGCTTTCGAGTAGCGTTACAGCATTACCAGTTCAGGGTTCTACCCTTTGGCCTGAAATCTGCTCCAAGAGTTTTCTCGAAATGTATGGCAGTGGTGGCGGCGCATCTACGAAGACAAAGGATATACATATATCCATACCTAGACGACTGGCTACTAAAGGCTTCTTCTCCGGAGCAGGCGAGAAGCCATCGGGACATTGTACTAGGAGTTTGCGAAGCTCTAGGTCTTCAGCTCAATTACCAGAAGTCAACCTTGACTCCAACGCAGAGTCTTCACTACCTAGGAGCTATCATAAACACAGAACTACAAAAAGTGTATCCTTCGGAGGAACGACTGTCCTCAATAAACATGAAGTGCCAGGACCTGTTGAGAGCCAGCGCACCTACGGCACGTCAGGTGACATCACTACTGGGCTCCATGGCATCGTGCATCTTTATTGTCCCAAATGCCAGACTCCACATGAGACCCCTCCAAGAGGCATTGGAGGCCAATTGGAGCCAAAGAACAGGTCGCTGGGAAGACACAATGCGGCTACCGGAGGTAGCACTGCAGTCATTGAGATGGTGGATGCACAGACCTCACCTGTCAGTGGGCGCTCCGTTTCACCAGGTACTTCCATCCGACACTCTGGTAACGGATGCGTCTCTTCAGGGATGGGGGGCTCATCTGGGTCCTTTTCAAGCGCAGGGTCTGTGGTCAGACAAGGAGAAGCAGTACCACATCAATCTGCTAGAACTCAGAGCGGTCCATCTGGCTCTCAAGTCTTTCACACCGCTAATTCAGGGGAAAACTCTATTGATACAGACGGACAATACAACCACGATGTATTACTTGAACAAGCAAGGGGGAACGAGATCCCTACCCCTTTCACGAGAGTCCCAAGCGATATGGCATTGGCTCCTGGCCAGAGGAATGTCAATCACAGCAGTTCACCTGCCAGGTCAGCAGAACGTAGAAGCAGACTTTCTAAGCAGACACCTGGAGGACGTTCACGATTGGGTCCTGCACGACGAAGTCGCAGAATACATCTTCGCGCAATGGGGTCGGCCTCAACTGGACCTCTTCGCAGACGATGTAAACAGGAAATGCCCAGACTTCGCATCCAGGTTCTACCGTCCAGGATCTCGAGGGAATGCCCTGTTGATCGACTGGTCAGGGACATTTCTTTACGCTTTTCCTCCGATTCCCCTCATTCCGGCAGTGATCAGCAAACTTTACGGATCCAGGACCAGAATGATTCTTATAGCGCCACAATGGCCTCGACAATTCTGGTACACGGATCTCCTCAACCTGTCGGAAAAACCTCACAGGAGGCTGCCGTGCAGACCGGATCTTCTGAGCAGAATGAAGGGCAGGATTCTGCATCCCAACCTACCCTCTCTGAGCTTAACAGCATGGCTCCTGAATTCCTGCAGTATGGGCACCTAGGACTCTCGCAGGAGTGCATGAACATCTTGAAAGAGTCCAAACGGCCTTCCACGCGGCGTTCCTACGCTTTTAAGTGGAAGAGATTCTACATATGGTGCTGTCAGCAAGGCCATAATCCCATACGGGCGCAGGAGGACGTCATACTGTCCTATTTGCTTCACCTAGCGAAATCCGGTCTGCAGGTATCATCTATTAAGGTACATTTGTCTGCTATTACTGCCTATCGCAAGTCACCTTCTCAGGAATCCTTCTTTACGAAACCTGTAGTCAAGGATTTCTTAGAAGGTTTGAAGAAAGTTTTTCCGCCAATTCGGAGGCCTTCTCCTCCGTGGGAACTGAACATAGTCCTAGCAAAACTTATGGGCCCTCCTTTCGAGCCTATCCATAAGGCCTCCTTACAACACCTTACGTGGAAAACGGCTTTTCTGGTGGCCATTACTTCAGCGAGGAGGGTCAGTGAGATCCAGGCCTTGTCTGCAAAAGAACCGTACACGGTTTTTCATGACAATAGAGTAGTTCTACGAACTCACCCATCTTTCCTTCCGAAGGTGGTGTCAGAATTCCATATTAATCAGACCATAACTTTACCGACGTTCTTTCCCAATCTGGAAACTCCGGCTGAGAAAGCATTGCACTCATTAGACTTGAAAAGAGTGCTGAAATTTTATCTGGACAAGACAAAATCGATTAGACACTCTAACCGCTTGTTTGTGAACTATGGTCATTTAAGGACAGGAGAAGCAGCATCTAAGCGAACAATATCAAGATGGATAGTCTCTTGTATTGTTAATACTTACCAGCTAGCTAATAGACAATTGCTAGCGCGGCCTAGAGCGCATTCCACAAGGGGAAAAGCGGCTACTGCTGCTCTCCTTAACAATGTTCCTATATCTGAGATTTGTAAGGCTGCTACATGGAAGTCTGTCCATACTTTTACAAGACATTATTGTTTAGACTCAGATGCAAGAGCGGATGCCCAAGTGGGGCAGGCCTCTCTAAGGAATTTATTTGCGTAAGACATGTCTATTCCTGCACTTCTATCGGACAGTCCGCTGGGTTTAGGGATGGGCTTGCTAATCTATTCAATGTTTATGACTATTGATGAGGATCCCCTGGAAGAGAAGGATAAGTTACTTACCTGTAAATCCTAGTTCTCTTCCAGGGGTATCCTCATCAAAGTCATAAACAACCCACCCTCCTCCCCGGACGCACGTCTACTGGAAGTGCAGGACAGACAGTATTTTGATTCAATTATACAAATTGTCACCGTAAAAAGAACTGACCTAACTGTGAACCAACTGTCACCTTTCCTTCACCCCTGAGGCATGGTGGGATACTGGAGGTGCTCAGGGTCTTAAAGGCACAGTGCCAAAGTTTTTATGGTTCTCCTGTGTTAACCTACATGCAGCCTATTGGCTAAGAATGCTTCATTGTTTTTCAATGCAGTTTTCTCTATTTTTTCACTAGAGTTTGCTACTGCTTACTTCCCCAAGCCTAGTTTTAGGAGCTTGGGTACTTATTTATGCTCTATTGTAGTATTTAAAAAAAAAAAAAAAAAAACTTCATAGAAATAAAGCATTTTAGCCTGTTTTTAACATGATAGCCTGCATGACTGTTTGTTACACATGTATAATGTGTATATATTTTATATATGCTCCGGGGTCCCCGCACAAGGGCGGGAATATTCAATGTTTATGACTTTGATGAGGATACCCCTGGAAGAGAACTAGGATTTACAGGTAAGTAACTTATCCTTACCGCCCAGCATCAGAACTATTTAGGGAAAAATACTCCTGTCGCGAATTATCAGGTAGGATTCTGGCCCTTGAGTGGAACCCAAATAGCAGTTTTGTATATTCATGAGTTATGAGCAAATCCTGGAAATACGCGGCAGGACTCAGCCTTCAGCTTTGTATATGTTGTATCCCTTGGCTGCATTTGAGTCTCTTATGCTTGGTAGTGGAGGTGTGTGTTCAGGAGAAGTCTTAGAATGGATCCACTATTTTTTGAGTAGTCGTCCCAAGGTGGTTCAGTTGGGTCACCTTATCTCAACTTCCAAATCTTTGGTTTATGGTGTCCTACAGCATTTTGGTCTGCTTTCTCTTCTCTTCTTTTTCATGTTTATTTGCTTCTTCTTAAGTAGTATTAGTCAGAAGGACACCTCTTCCACAGATTCCCCATCATCTGAATATCCCCAGGTGCACAGCTAAATCTGGACAATTCTTTTTCTGAAGCATTAGCTGTCAGGATTTGTGAATATTTTCTGCAGTCTGTGATGACAATCCACCCTGCTCCCCAGAGTGTAGCTCTGTCTGTAAAAATAATGTTCATGCCAGAAACAAATACTATAGGAAGTGAGAGATGGTGTTCTATGACAACAAGAGTTTAAACGAGTTCTCACTGATAAAGGAGTGAACCACTTAGCAGCAGGAAGAGAAAATACAAGACCTTTTTATCAGATGCAATCATGAGAAGTTTGCAGCAATGGTCTACACAATATAATCACTGGCTCCTAGAGGGCAGTCAACAGTGAACCTAAGCCAAACTGGATGGATCCCGTTAAATCAGCAATCACGTGATAATCCAAGGATGCACTGGAATATGCAGGGAACAGGGAAAGAACAAAGCTGTATAACAAAGTCAAACCAGACTCCAATAAGATAGGCCAAACAGGCAAATCTGGTAACCGAGGGTACTGTAGAGAGAGAAGATAAAAAGGTGAGGGACAAGATCTGTGAACAAACTCAGCAGGTGAAATTCTTGTGCACACAGAAAGTTGCCTGGCAGCTTCCATTTGCCTTTGAGATACTTAAATAGTGCTCTGCGTTTCATGACCTGGAAGTCCAACCCCTTGGCCTGAGCTAGCCTGCTAGTCTCTGTGTCCCAGTCTCTTAAGGCTGGTCGATCATTGTCTTAATGGCAACCGCTTCTGTGATTTTCTTTCCTGGAGACCTTTTTCTCTGAGTCCTCTGCTGGTTCCTGACAGTAGCTTACCACCGCTGCCAGGAGGTGCCATGCGACTCCTGTCACCACTTAGCCCGTCCAGGAAGTGAGAACACAGACTATACATGAAACACTGTTGTTAGGTCTCTTTTTCCATGCCTTACAGACGTGGGTCTGAAAATCTTCTCCTGTGTTTACCAAATTCCTTAACGTTTTAAATGACACTTCTTGACAGTTTAGGGGCCTGATTTATATCTTGGCGGTAAACCTAATCCATGTAACAGTGAAGGAGTATGCTCACTGTCAAGGGCGGCTGCTGCCAATGCTTTATAAATGACCACCAGCTTGGTAGTCATTTATAAATTTAGATGGCGGTACCTCCACCAGAGGGACGGAGTTATCTACGCTACCCACCTGGTGGAACAATCGGCCATCCGCCGAAATATAAAACAAGCCTTAGGTCACCTAAGGTCTTGGGAAGTTCACATCCAGTTATGCATGTCACATGAAAATATCCCTGTCAGACTTCCACTACATCTACTACTGTCTGAACCTTAACACTGTTCTTAGACTAGTGACCTCTATACCTCCATGCATCCAAAAGCCAATACTGAGCAAGAAGCCTAGCTCTTTCTTGGTCGAGTCTGTAGGAAGCCCTCCAAACAGTCCCTCTCCGGTCCCTCAAGTGAGCCTTGTGAAAGGAAGCAGTCCTCCAAAGGGTCTTTCCTGAAAAAATAAACTAAGAAACACAATTGGAATGATAGGTTCTAATCTTTCTCAAGGAAATGGTTCTGCTCTCAAGTCTGTTCAGAGGTTGATGGTATCATTCTCTTCTTTGTGTTCCGCCAATCCAGGTTCTTAAAAATCTTAGATCTGAGTTACTGTTTGCATCTTCGGATCCTTCCCATGTCAAGACCTTCTAGTGGGTCATGTGGGACCTCTTTAGGGGGCTGCCTTTCCTCCCACTGGATCAGTTCCGAAGCCAAGAGTGGCTTCAGGCTTGCTGAGTCTAGCTGCTCCATCCCTGCTGCTACAGAATCAGCATTGCTTTAGGCTCTGGGCATTGAGCTGCTTCCATGGAAGCTACTGGGATCAAAGTTGCCAGTCCATTACCACACTTGGAGCATCCTTCATTGCTGCCTCAGACTGCAAAGTCAATCCACCCAGTCCAGACCCAACAGCAGCTCTTGTGCTTCTTTTGAAAGTGAGCCCTTCTTCTTCTACTGGATCTGCCTCCTCTACCACCTAGTACTCCAGCTGGTTGGCAAGGCTTACAGCCTCTTCTTCCTCCTCATTCTTCTGGATCGCCTACCTTCCTCCAGGAAGTGCACCCTGTTGTCCCATGCCTCAGTCTTAGAGATTAGAGTTTTTGCTTTGTTGGAAAAATGGGCCATAGAAGTTGTGGCCGTAGCACAAGCCTTAGACCCAATGTATACCTCAGACTCCTGAATCTTTTTTTTTTTCTTGTCAGGACACATTCAAAATGTTCCCCGAGTTAGGTCCTTTTGGCCCTTAGTGTGCAGGTTTGGATGGTGTCTCTGGATCTCCAGGTTGCATATACCCACCAGCTGATCCTCCTAGCTCACAGGGGTTCTGCTTCAAAAGGGTGACTAACACTACAAATTCACAGTACTACTATATCGGCTGACAGCTGCTCTGCCAGTCTTTACCGAAGTACTGTGTGTGGTGGTGACCTCCCTCAGGAGGACAGGAGTCCGTGTATTTCCATATTGGGATGACTGGCGTATGACTGCTGTGCCCCCGCGCTTGTGGCATTGGTCTCTGCAGCAGGGTATTTTCCAAATGGCATCTCATCTGGTGGGCACTCTGAATGGGAAGGCAGATAACTTGAGTTGCCTGTCTCTGGAGGATCACAATTGGGAGCTAGACCCCAATGTCATGAACATCCGCTTCCCCAGATGTATTGATACCTTTGCCATGGCTCCAAACAGGAAATGTCCTTTACTTCACTCCCTGCTCTTCCCGCGAATTGGTTCACTGCTGGGGAATGTTTTTTGTCTCAGCTGGCTGAAGGGTCTGCATCATGTATTCTCTCCCATCAGTCTTTTCACCTTCTGCAGAAGGTACAAGATTGTGGTGCCAGACTGCTTACTAAAATCCTTGTAAGGCTCACCTGTCTGATGCCCTTGATTTATGACCACATTTTCCTGTATAAGGTTGCGACTAGTGGCACTTTTTTTAACAGTTTGCTTTGTAAATATTCTTTAACATCCTATGTTGTTCCGTAGTGGGACTTAAACTTAGTTCTCAAGTTTCTTGCAGCATTGCCATCCGAACCACTGCATAGTTCTTTGTCTCTTGCTCCTCAAAATAGTCTTCTTGGTGGTGATTACTTCAGCCTGTATGGTCGGGAGTTGTTGGCCCCATTTTTCAGGCCACTTCCTACCATCTTTTATCCAGACAGGCTGGTTCTTCTTAACTGCCCTTCCTCTCTGCCCTAGGTGGTGCCTGCCTGTACAGGCTGGACCCTAGGTAAGCTGTCTCATACTTTCCTTAACAGATGAGATCAGAATGAAGGACTGAAGTCATGTGATGCCACCTGGCTTTTCTTAATAACTATTGCTTGAAAAGAGTTATCCCACTCAGTTTGTCACCTGGATATGTTAATATGCTGAAGAATGTAAGGTAAGAAAAAGTAGCCTCCGGAAATATTGTTACAGAGTGTGAGCAACTTTCTTGCTTCCGTCGTTCTGTGGTATCAAAATTTGGATTAGAGATGTATTCCTCAATGTGGCGAAACCTGAGATTTTGCTCCTCAGGCAATAAGTCTAACTCCTTATGGTTGAGTGTCCCTCTGCACTGCTAGCAAATGGAAATACATAGTAAAAACCAATTATGTTATTGGACATTCTAAGAAGGACTAAGTGATCGAGAAACCATGGGAATTCTGTAAGAAGAGCTGTTTGGCTGGTTGCTGAGATGGGTGGATGTGAAGTCGTGGAGCTCCGGCTCATTACTTTATGATGCACTTCATTCTAACAGAATACTTTTGGGGCTATTCGGGAAAAGAACTCAGTGAACTCTAATGGGAACACAAAAGAAAAATAAGGCATCTTTCATCTGCCCACAAAAAAGACTTATAAGAAATTAAATGAAATGACCGGACTGAAGCTAGCTCCAGTGGCGAAGGTGAAAGCCGAAGTCACCAATGCTGGATGCTCTTGCTTGGTAAATGTGCACAGTGTCAACAGTGGTCAGAAGCTATGAGAATCTTGTCAAGAAGATACTTGACCACAGGGCCGGATGCGTAGTCAAGTCTAAAGTGGGGGCCCAGACAGACATGGAAGGAGACGGATGGCAAAAGAGTAAGTGTGAGAGCTCTGGCAGGCAAGGGATGGCACCAGTGCTGCTGCAGTCATAAAAAGATAGGCTCAGCAGCATTGGAGGGGGAACCCTCAGGGTGAGAAGGCTGAAGCAAAGGGGACTGGAAATGGCCTACCACTCAGATGCTGATATTGATCATTTTCATCATTGATGGACCCAAATCTGGTGACCATCTTGGATACTTAATCACAGCTTGTGCCTGCAAGAATAACTCTGGAGGACTCTTCCCCCATCCAGTGTGATCCATTAAATAATGACCTTCTGAAATGAAAGTCCATATGAAGGACCTAGACCACTGTTAAGCAATGTTATCTTGGATCAGGTATCTGATGAAATGCCTTGCTGCCTTTTCACTTTCAACCTTCTCTCCAACTCATCTGTGGTCCTGAGAACAGGTAGCTGTACAGCTATTGCTACATTTCAGGATTCCACCGAGCAAAGAAGAGGTTGAGAGGCAGAGCATGCATAGACATCGGTGGTAATACTATCGCTCTAGTTTGAATTGCTTGTTGACCGATGAACTAATAATCCCTAGACACCCAGACCAAAGTTTCACAAGATCACAGCTCTTGTGAATTTCTCAACACTTTGAGACAGCAGTCTTGTGGTCAGGCCATTCCTGTCTGCATGTAGAAAGCCCATTACGGAAACCATCTTAAGATCAGACTCACATTCAAGTCGTAACAAACACAAATGCACAGTAGACAGGCCCAAAAATAGCCCGAAACGAATGGTGTCAAAAAGTCAAGAAATGTTATCAAGAGAGGGAAAGCCCTCCCTCAGTTAAACAAACTTCCCACACAGTAGAATAGAAGTTTTGGTGAGAAATAGCTTAATCCTACAAATCTACACCGGAAGTAGCCCAAAACAACAGTTTCAAAATGTTTCAATGATATAAGGAGAGAAATCATGGCATTTCCCATCAGTCAAGAAAGGGCCTAATTCTTCTATTTGACCAACATTTCAGACAGGCTGGGTATTAACTAAACACTGGCCAGTGCACAAGATAGGATACAAAATAGTCCAAATCTCAAACAGGCACCTTTCAAATTTAAATTAATTTAATTAGACAATACCAGTACGTTGAGAAATAAAAGTTTGCTTCACGTGAGATCGAGGAAAGTAAAGCTGTAAAGACACCTTAGGCTCATGTGCTGGACAAAACTCTATGTCATTGTTTAAGTAAATAATTCTTCAAAGGGCCTTTAAAAGCCCCATCCGGTGAACTATGTCACAATGGAGCTCAAACCTAGACACACGTCATCAAACAAAGCAGCGTTGTAGAGTACGTCTTGTTTACTGATCTACAGATGCAGGAGTGTGTTTCTTTTTCCTTTTCACTGCATGGCCCAGGCCTTTAATTGGGCCGGGTCCTGCCAGTGCCATTATTGCTCTCACCCTCGGGGCGAAAACAAATATCGCAACTCGGCAGCAGTATCACCCTTCACGGCCTTTGATGTAACTTCTAAGAGACTCGTTATTGTTACTTCACAGTCTCATCATTTCAGAACCGAAGCACTTTCAATGTTTTATACAAGGAAGCCATATTTGTGGCTTATTTAATTTGTGCAACTAACGACCATTGACAAAGGCAGTAGTCCTGGCTTGAAGGTGTAATGTTATATGCTGTATTATATATCTGGACGCAATGCCAGAAAGAAGCAGCAAAATACCAGTTGAGAGGTACACTATGTTAAGCACAGGTTTTTATTTTACATGTTTTAAGCCACTCCCTTATTTACATCATCCACGCCCCCAGATCTTCATCCCACTTAAAGCGATGCATGGCCCCTTTAACATTAAGAAATAACGGGACAAAATGCATGTTGTTTCCACAAAGTGGCATCTGCAACTTCTAGCCGTCACCTTGACAATAACATCGCACCATTTAGTAATGTTGAGCTTGGGATGCCCTCAAGATCGAGGTGCTACCCCAGGCTACGTCTAACCTCTTTCAGGGCCTTCCACACAGACGGAGAGCTCGCTTGGAGCTTCAGGGCCGGACTGGCCGTAGCGGGCATGAAGTGTTTCCCTGGGAGGCTGGAAGGTAGGGGCAGGTTTTGCAGCAGTCCTGGGAACTGGGTCCCCAGTAACAAAAGCAGCAATGCTTTGCACTTACGTCCTCCTCCCAACCAGGGGCTGGTCTGACAAAATTGTCAGGGCTGCTTTGGGTTCTCGGTCCGGCTTGGCGAGCTTCCTAAGACCGGGCACTTCCTGCAAGCTTCCCAGGTCATAGCGGTATATTGTAACAGCATCAAACTCGTGCAAGCCATAAATAGTGCGGATTGCTCTGTTCTGCACCGCGTGTCGCTGGTTAAGCAGGTTCTGCTGCTTGCTACTGTGCGGCTAAAAAAACTCCTTCCTATTAAGTAACTTCTACCAAAGGGCACAGCCTGGCATTGCCCTCGAATAACATTCATCCCTTAGTCAACCTCGCATTTCAAGAGGCACACCTACCTACACCATGAGACACATCAAATATAAATAATCTAAACATCTTTTAAGAAACAAAACATGCGGGACACCCATCATCGGCCCTGAAAACTGTTTGTTAGCCCAACATATGATGAAGGGCAAGAGAGTAATGCCCTGAATCTTCCCAGTACCACTGAGGAAATCCACAAAGCAGTGGAGCTGGAACCCTTTTCAGACTTGGGGTGCTGCCATCAATGTCACATCACTGGAGACATAAGGATTGTGAACAATCCAAGCATCACACAATGAACAAATCTGCAAAAGAGCCATGTCTGTTCAGCAGGAGAGTGTTAAGGGTGTAATATGTAACCAGCGGAGCATTTTGGAACACACAGCCACAAATATATTACTAAAGCATGGTGGGGTAGTGCACTGTCATTTATAAAAAAGCATATTCACCATTGAAAAGGTAATTAAATGTGCACTAAACTTGACATCTTGCCTCCTTTCCTTTCACTTTCCCTGTATCTCTGCAAGTTTGTCACATAGTTCACTTAGCTAAGTTCCTTTCACTTTGCATGTAGAGAAAGACAAGTAAAAAAAAAGTTGAAAGACTAAGTAGCAATTTGTCAGAAAACAGAGCCCGACATTCAACCTCTGTGACAAGATAAAAACAAAATCTAAAGGCAGATCTGTTGCCCATTCACTTTCTGAACTCCAGCATAGTTATTTGAGGGGTAATGCAGCATCCCCACCCCGACGTCCATTGCCTTTGCCACAAAGTATGATGCCACCTTGAGCTGGATATGTTGGCCACCAGTGCGCGTGCGCTCACGCACACACACACACACACACACAACTGCTTCCAATTCAAAAGTCTTCACCTGCATTAGCATGTGCACAATAAATGGAGAGAGGAAAACTTAACTACATTCTGTCATGAGCCTCCTTAAACTCACCAGGAATATGCAATTTCAGAATTTGTAGTTGCCTCTACCTTCTGTTTCCCCAGCCTTGAAACAGCAATAAGAAATGCCACAATGTCCAATGGACATTTCAAAATGTGGTCGTCGGGACCGCCACGAGGACGACAGAATAATTTACTCCGTCAGCCCTCTGGAGGACGGCCTGACAGCCAAATTAGAAATCGGGTCTTATATATCGGGCCAATTAGAAATCGGGTCTTATACTTTTTAATGTGTTGTTGTGTTTGTTAGCTTTTGTTGCTCTGTTATTATCAGTCAATAATCCTGTTTTTAGCTACCCTAACCACAGTATGTCTACGTCTAGTCTTAAGATAACATTTAGTACATGTTTTTTTAACAGAAAAGAAAGTAATGTTGAAGGTTTGACTCTACCAAGCAGACATGAGTTGGATTTCCATGGTTGAGAGCCTAGGGGGGTGTGATGGGGAGTCTTCACTGCTAGGATGAGTCTTAAATAGAGTGAATGCTAATTGTAGTTTAAACCCAATCTGTCCTTTACTTGTAGAGGTGTGCCTACTGCTGAGGAGAAGATGTAGGGAGGGGGGAAGGCAGTGCTACCGTTCAGGTGAAATGCTAACCCTTTGGATCGTGATGGCAGAAGAAGTCATTGGACACTCCATGGACACTCTACAGTAGTGCCGCTGCGCCTAAATTCATGAATGGTGATGGTTGTGGGATTAGTGCTTAGTCTGGGAAGTTTGAGTATGAAAAGCCAAGGGTTGTGGCAAGCTTGTATTTGTGGCAAATCAGTGCCAAACGTGCTTACTTTTTTCTATTGATTTGCCATACTTTCTTTGACTTGGGAACAGCATGTAAAATCCTCAACAAAATTATATTTGTGTGTTAAATTACTCAAAATCAGATATCTTTTTTCATACCATATTGTTCTCTTCTTTTGCAGGCTACCCCTTGAAAGGTCGCCCTCCAAGGGGAAACTCCGGGCCACCTGGGACCCTGCCAAATACCAGCAATGTCTTGTCTGGTCTCAAAACATCAAAAGGCAATACGGCTTCACTGGGGTGTAGGATGCAAGGACCAGATTCTTTACGCCGTCCATTTCGAGTACCAAAAGAAAAACCTAAAACTGTCTGGGAATTACTGAAGGAGAAAAGGATGAAGGACTCAACATCTTCTACAAGTGTGGCACCCTGTGACACAACTGTTGCTGCTGAACCCAAAGTTGTGGCTCCCCAGTTATTGATTGCCGTACAGCCTGAACCCGGATCAAGCCAGCCACAGACTTTGTCATCCTCTAAGAATCAATTTCCTTTTCTCAACACTTCACAGGCTCCATTGTTGCCTTTTCCAGTACCAGCTGCATCTTCTGCAATGCCAACATCAATAAGCCTCTCGGAAAGGCAATCCAAGTGTGAAGATGGCTCTGCTGCATCCCAGGGGATGAGTGCAGGCTCAGATAGCTCTGTGATGCATAATAATGCAGAACACCTGCCAGTTTCAAGCAACAGTTCAGCATCTCACGCAGGTAGCCCTTGTGGGACAACTGTTCAGACCACGGTGGGCAAAAGCTTGATATCCCCGTCTCTGCAACGACAAGCTGCTATGCCATGCCCAGTTCCACGTACAATACCTGCAGAAAAAGAGATTGCTCATGCAGCTACAACTGCTGCAACACCTGGTACTAAAGCTTCAATTTCCACAGCTGGATCTTCAGTTCCGATTTATTCGCAAAAGAGCATCTTGAGCTTGCGGCCTGCAGTTTTACCCTCGCAGGGAAGGACTCAAAATCTACCCAACAAACTGATGCCCTTCACCTTGGTCGTAACGCCACAGGGACTGGTTTCTGTGCCGGTTCACACGGTATTGGGCTTTTCCAGTGCCAGTCAACAGACGGCTTCACCCAAAACAGAATTAAATGTTCCTTCCAGTTGTTTGATGCCATTGGCAGGTATTTCTGGTGACAAGGTATCTACTGAAGGAGAACGTCCATCAGTAACAAGTGCAAACACAAATGTAACAAGCAGCCCAGCTGTGCCAACTTCACAAGTAATTGCACCTTCCATTAAGACAGTCAAAGAAAGGATAGCAAGATTAAAGCGCACCCCGAATATTATTTCTTCAGCATCAGTACAGTCTGACCGGGCGGTCCCTTTGGACTGCCCCAGTACTACTGAATCACTCACATCTGGTGAACTAGGGGCTACTTCCTCCTCTGAGTCAAGTAGACCATCATTCATGACTGTGTTACCTCCAGCAAACAAACCAATGATTATATCAAGTGCAGAACTGCAGTGCTCGCTGAGTTTAATCAGCCTGAGTAAAGGTGGAGTTACTGAGCTTGAGGAGTCGTCCTCCTTCCAGAGTGAAACGCAAAAAAATGTGAAAAAGAGGCCACTCGTGCAAACGTTCTCCGATACCTTTGTCCAATCACCCAAACGCCCTCTGACTGCGGTTACCAGAAAAGAAACAGATATTCCTAAAGCAGAGTGTCCTGTTGTTGCAAGTAGCCTAGCCACATCACCTGCGGCTAGCAGTGGCATTAACCAAATTCAGCCACCTGTAATTATTGCAAGGAGCCAAACCCCTGCCACACCTCTTGTGGTTAGTAAAGATATGAACCGGAGTCGCCCAGCTGTCTCTGTTGCTGTGAGAAGCCCAGCTACACAACCTTTGGTTAGTACAAATGTAACCAAAAATCTACCCCTCATGCCTATTGCTGTGAGAAACCCATTCACACCAGTTTTCATCAGTACTAACATGAACCAAACACGGCTGCCGATATCTTTTGGTGCGAGGAGTGCTATCACACCACCTCACTCCAGGATTGTTAAGAAA
The DNA here is from genome assembly GCF_031143425.1 of Pleurodeles waltl. Taxonomy (NCBI): domain Eukaryota; kingdom Metazoa; phylum Chordata; class Amphibia; order Caudata; family Salamandridae; genus Pleurodeles; species Pleurodeles waltl. The sequence continues at coordinate 1,662,420,191 of NC_090445.1, forward strand.
CCAAACCAAATACCTGTATCTGCTTTTGTAGCAAAGAGTGTACCCACACCATCTGTGGCTACTAGCAGCATGAACCAAATCCAGTCACCTGTTTCTGTTACTGCAAAGAGCCCTTTTCCTGCCTCACCGCTAGTGGCTTCCAATGAAAATAACCAGATCAAACCACCTGCATCTATTGCTGTGACTAATCTGGTCACACCACACATGGCTAGTGAGGATAAGAACAAAAGTCTGCCCCTTGTATCTGTTGCAGTGACGAGCCCAGCTACACAAATTTTCTTTAGTAGTAATAAAAACCCAATTAAGGTACCTGTGTCAATAGCTGAAAGAAGTCCAGCCAGGCTCCCTGTTTCTAGTACTGGTAAGAGCCAAATCCAACCAGCTCTATCTTTTGCTACAAGAGGCTTAGCCACACCTCCTGCCCCTAGTAATGATAAGAGCCAAATCCAGAAATTTGTAACTATTGCTGCAAGGGGCTTAGTAACTCTACCTGCCTCTAGTAAGAATCAGAATCAAATCTGTCCCCCTGTATCTGTTTCTGCAATTTGTGCAACACCTGTCTCCATTAATAACCAGATCCACCCACCTATGTCTCTTGCTTCAAAGAGCTCAGCCTCACCACCTATAGTTAGCAATGGTCTGAGCCATATTCACCCACCAGTATCTATTGCTGACATGAGTGTAGCCACCCCACCTGTCTTTAGTACTGATAAAAAACAAATCCAGCCACCTGTATCTGTTTCTGCAATGACCCCAGCCACACCTCCTGTCTCTACCACAGATAACAGCAAAAACTGTCCACCTGTATCAAGTACTGAGAAAAAAATTCTGGATCTGAGCATAGTTTCCATAGAGGAAGAAGAAAAGGTAAAGAGTTGGCTGAAAGGAGAACATGGCGTTCATGCGCCACCACTGAAAGATGCCCTGCCCTACATGCCACCTTCTACTTGCAACTTGAAGACTTTGTCAGGGCTTTTACAGCAGAAAAAAGTGCTGGAAAAAAGTGCACTCCGTCTTCTGCAATCCAATGAAGAAAATAAGGAAAAGACTACAGATGAACAACTGCAGGCTGTTCGAGAAGTGATTGCTCATAAACTTAAGAATAATCCAGCGTATCTCCTGCTGAAAGCTCGGTTCCTCTCAGCATTTACCGTACCAGCTTTTTTGGCTACACTGCCTCCTCCAAGAATCAGAACAACGGTGCGTTCCACTCACTACACATACAGCGAATCCGATGATGATGCTGAGGACGGTGCAGAGGATGCAACAGATTATGATGAGATGGACTCAGCAGACGATGAGTGTAAGGAAGCAACTTACAAAACAGGCAGTCCTGCAAAACGTTTGGCTAAAATGGAGGTGGACAATACAACTGCAACACTTCCTACAGCTCATTGCGGTGCTCAGTCAGATCAGGTAATGTTGCACAGTTCTTGCACTGTTTAATGTGTAATTCTAAAACAAATTCTGAGTGTTCTCTGAAATCATCATGGATTTTAAGAATAACAGATTCACAATTCCATCTTTGCTTCCATCAGATTGTTTTTTTGGTCTGTATCATTTGGCCCTTCTCCACAACCTACCAGTACTTTCCCTCTCGTCACACACTACTTGATATTTTGACCTCTCTGCTCATATCCAACCTGCACCTGGGGAACAATGTTGATGGTGTGGTCGTGTTAGAATTGGTAGACACAGTTGTATCCTGCTGGAAATAGCAAACAGTGCAACTGCAAATAAAATAAGTGTCATTATTTATGGTTCAGGTGCCTCAGTTTTTCCCATCTGCAGTAGTTGTATCAGCATAGTGCATCCAGGTCAGGCAGAAGGATCTGATCAGTTTTGGCAGTGGTGTAGGCAGAGATTAAATTGGGGTAAGGCATAACTGAGCTTTGGTGATTGCCCAGTGATATTTATCAATGACATCTCCGCCCCCAACCCTTTGAGAAAATCCATATCTCCTTTCGCCAATGGATACATTCTTCCCATGCACAGATGTTCTTTCCAGGCCCTCATTTCAAGAGGCTGTGATGATTGTCTGGTGAGATTTATAAACGATGGATCCACCCAGCCCTTTGACAAAGCTCCATATCTCCTTTCCCCAATGGATAAATTCTTCTCATACACAGAGGCTCTTTCTGGGTCTCTCCGACCTTCTTTAAGAAACCCTGAACTGCTGGTTTACCGGTAATTTTGGAACCACTGTTTTAAAAAATTGTCTGAAGCAACCGCTATTGGTAGATGTTAGTTCCTCATCCAATGGAAGGTGTAGAACATTTAACAGGAGGTAATTAGACCCCCCAACTCTTCTTTTTGTACATATTTCTCCGGGAACTCACAAGTTCATATTATCTGAGTCATAGCTAGAAGATGACCAGGAGGTTGAGAGAAGTGCATGGCACCAGTGAATAACCTTTCCCTGGAGATGACTTGCCCTTTCTGTGATCCCTCTGTTGTTTCTGAAAGGCCTCTGAGAGTGACCTGACCATGATCTGAGTCTGCTTCTGTGACACAGAGTGGAATATTTGTTAAATGAATACCCCTAGTAGGATCAGAGAGCCTCCTTCTTCTAGGAGACACAGGAGATGGCTGCTTCTTCTGGTCATTGCGATGTCTCATCTTGCTACCTGAACATCTATGAGATGTCCCCTTCACGGGTCTGATATATCTAGAAAAAGGCTTCCCCTTTTTTTCTGGTGCCCTTTTCCTTTTCTCTTAGCTCAAAAAGTACAAACTTACTCCACTGTCAATTGGCAATATCCGGTCTGCAATCTTTAATAATAACTAGCCTTATATGAGGTTCTGCTATCGACAAAACAGGTATTAAAGAAAACCCGCCTAATAAAGTGCTGAGTAATGGTGCCTTATAAACGTAGTCCCAGGGAGTGTTTTTCTTTTTTTTTTTAAGTGAAAGTGAGATACGTGGGAGGGGTGCCTTTGGTGAGATAGGCCTCACATGCATGAGTAAGTATCCGGACAAGGGTCGAGAACGAAGAAGGTAATGCGCCATTGCAGAGGTATTTTTGCATTACACCTGCAGAAATGGCTTCTCGAGAATATAAATGTGAATTCACAGTAGTCTTTCAGGTGTACTCTGGAACACCTATAACTGCTACTGCCGCTCTGCAGCAGTACTCTTAGAAACATAGGTGAATGTCAGAAGTGTGAAAATCTACACTCCTGCATAGGTGTGAACTTGGGAAAGGGGATGCACAAATTCCCTCATGGCTGGGCCCAGGTGCTGGAGAATTTGCTGAACTTTTCTGCTTCCGTTGCCCCTGTTCAGGACTGCGCCTAGAAGGCCATGCAGCTTTGAGGTACTGGATAGGTAAATTTGCTCAGCTGTTGTTGCAGTCCTTGGTAGTCAACGACCTTCCTGGTATTGTAGCTGCTACACTGTTCCTATATGTCACCTGTTCTGGTGTTTGATGCTAGTGAACCGCAGTCTCCCCAAGCATGTATTGCTGGTTTTAGAACAACTTCATGCCTAGGAGGTCATATAAGGGGGAAGGATGACACTGTCATAGGTACCCACTGTGCTTTCAAAAGAATCTGCTGAGGCCAGGTAGCATACTTTACAGATGAGACTGTAGACACAAACCCGAACAACAGCTCCATTCCATCAACTGAAGAATAGATTGTTTTCCCCATTTTGTCACTTCTCCATTTTTTTGCATGTTTAGGAACCTCTCGCTGAAGCAAGCTGCAGCCATGCAGCTCCCGAGGACTCTGCGATCATGGTGCAAAGCACCAACGTGCAGACAAGGAGAAGTCTTCGTCTAAGAAAACACCTGTAAGAAAGTGGGAAATGGGTAAGTCAGCTTGCGAAGAAATGTGCAGTTGTTGATGGCTGTCACGTGCACTGTATTAAAGAATGGCTAAGGCGTGCACTGTTTTGAGTTGGTTCTTGCAAAGTGCCGCATGGAGTGCACCCACCAACATATGGTGTTTACCTCACAAGGTAATTAGAAATAATCACCATTGTATAGAATTTTAGATTCTTTATACCTTGAAACTTACAAGCAAATAGCCATGACTGTGTAACATTGCATATTTTATTGTTTAATAAACAGTGGTTTCCAAGCACATAACTTATGCAGATTATGACATACCCATTATTTACATCGCATAATTCCTGCAAACAATAGATTATGTCCAATTGATGGGTTATTCTAAACCTGTGAGACCTTTGCTTGGGGTCTTAAGGCAGTCAAAGGCTCTTGGGCCTTATCCTATTTTATTAAGGTGGTTTACCACCAGAGTCCCAGTTGCACACTACTGTAACACTCTAAATTGAATGGCTAAGAGACTCCCTTATGGTAGCCAGGGTGAAAAGTAAATGATTGCACAAGGCAGTAGGATTGTTCCATCTATGCACCCGAGATCTGGAACCATATCCCCATATACCTCAAGACCGCCCCAGCGCTGCTCAGTTTAGGAAAAGAGTTGAAGATGCACCTCTTTAAAGAGCATTACATCACAATGCATTACTTGTCCACAAAACTTGTCAAATTACTTGTTGACTTATCGCTTGTCTTTGACCTGTACAACTCTCCTCTGGCTTTTGGCTGGGTTTGTGCTGAAGAAATACCACATACATGAATACTCAAGATATAAAAATGCTTTAGGAACGCAAGCTAAGAAACTCAGAGTGCAGTAGAACACAGCAGATAACACTTAACTTGAGTAACCAATCAGTGCTTTACTTTACAAAGTGAAAATTATATTATTGAGAGGTTAGCAGGTCGATACACTTCAAAAGAGGAAAAGAAACCAGAAGATCCTAGCGCCTTTTGGGTCAGAGATCCAGCTCTAAATTGTTTTATTATATCTTTCTAGTTCCAGACGTTTGAAATCTTCTTAATATTTAGTAATGTGGCGATTTTAGCCTATAGCATGCTTTGGGTATACTTTGTATTGTTCAAACACACTTAGATCCCTTCTAAAAAAAGATGAGCTTCGGTCACAGAATTCGGTAAATGATACTATTGATCAGGCTTTACTTTGATCTAGACATTGGTAGCTCTCGGTTACAGAAGGTTTTTAAATGGACTTTCCCAAAATCGCCCCACCCAAATAAAATGTGGAGCCTCACTGTCATGTAATCTTTCTCGTAGGTCGAGATGGGCAGATGGTTGGCTGAGGGGGTGGTGATTTAGGGAGGGGGGTCACCTGCCAAGTTCCTGGAGGTCAGGGAGCAATTGATGGCCCAACTTGTCCCTTATGTCATTTTTGAGACAGTGGCAAAATTGTGGGCTACTTCCCATTGTTTGTTCCAAATGTGCCATTTTTGGGGGCAGTGTTCTGTACTTTAGAATCTATAGGCCATGGTACAGTTCTTCAAGTTGTGGGGCATCTGCAGGGAATGGGGGTACCTAATGTAAGTCACAGTGGCACTAATAGCCATTGGGTTGTAGTCCAAATTAAAAAGAGTGTGACCATGACTGGTGACATCTTTGGAACAGTAAGGGCTACAATGATGGTTCTGGTTACAGATTCAGAAAGAGCTCCTCCACCTTATGTGATTTATGGGATGAACTTTCATATTGAGGATGAAAATTAGCTCTCTCCTGATCCTAAAAGAGTGATGGAGGAGCGACGTACAGACACTATAGCGTATGGGTAGACTGAGTATGATGGGATGATATAGGCTTACCCATTCCAACCTGCAAAGGTGATGGAACAACTCCTCGTCTCGCTGTTCCTGTGCAGCTGGCTGGGCAAGCTTGTGGGCAGTCTTGAGCTATCCTCATGACAGTGTTTCCAGTCAGCTGAGCCTTGGGCATTCTTTCCTTGCAATCATTCCCCATGACCATAGCAGTCCAAACCTTGTGCATGTAGATGGATATTCTGTCCTCAACTCAAGCAGGAAGGTGTAGAGACTCCAAACATAGTCCTTGCCTTTCTTCCTATACTGATAAGAATCCTCCTCACTGCTTGGTCCAAGGGGGTAATTTGCAGGTTTTGTGGCCTTCTGTCTACAATGAGACCAGTCAGGCTAGTGCAGGACAGATATGTAGTGGCCTCATGCATGAAAGTGTAGTGACCTCCATAGGCAGCACGTTTTTGTAGAAACATGTTGACTATCTGGCAAGATAGTCATAATAATCCTGCAGTTTCTAATATTGTGAAAGTGGAAGTATCCATTTTTTATATCTACCACAACACAGATTTAATTCACCCACCTTAAAAAAAGAAACTCTTAGTACAGCAGATCTAGTCAGGGGACCTACGAGCCTGAACAAGGTCCATCTTGACCTTGCATCCAAGATGAAGAACAACCTGTGAGGTATTGCATGCTTTCCAGATCAATGGAAAAGACAACTGGACCTGTCTCAATCGTTTAACATTGGCATTAGTCCATACACATCCTCCCTAAACACGGTATGTAGAATCTGTAGTGTGATTACTAATGTAGGAGTACCTTGACCCTGGAGAGAGGAAACGTCCACCTCCGACATGGCCAGCATGTTTGGGGAATGTGCCTCTTGGAATCTGTTTTTCATGGGATGCTGTGAACCTGATAAGCACAATTCCACTGCTATTCGAAGACAAGAGTCCCCCCTTGTGGGGCTTTTTTAAACTGGGATAGTAGTGAAGAGATCATAATGTACTAATGGCTCTCCGCTGTATCCTGTTTCAAGAGCACCAATTTCTGGTACATTTCAGAGTAGAACATAAATGCATAAGTTGTCTGGTAGCAGAGAACGTAATAAATTGAAGATTACATTTTCTTTCTCAAAGACACTCACAACTTGTCTCTCAGTGTTTTCCACCTCATGACTAAGGGGTCCCAGAACAAGGGAAGTGACTGTATCATTGGTATCAATAGGCATCTCCGCCTCTGAGAACATGCCTGGTAAAAATACTTCTTGACTAGCCTGAAAAGCGTTCATCCTGTTACAAAGTCCAGGATCTCAACAGAAGGGGGATCAACAGAAGATTGTTTCTCTGCAACATTGCATGAATTACAGCACAGAAAACACAAGAAGGAAAATTGCAATTGAGACCCATCTTCCTTATTTCTGTTCTCTCATCCTGGGAGCCCAAGGGTAATGCTCTTTCCAAAAAGGGCACTTGACAATGGCGACAGAACTGGGGAGTCATTGTTTAGTTGCCCTGCTCTGCTATTAGAGAGGCCTAAATGCGGGCCCCTGTTCAGCAGTGGCAACGGGAAATAGTTACTCTTTGTAGTTAGAATGATTGAGCAAGAGGAGAGGTGCAGGGCAAAACTTTGATAGTTGCAACAAGCTTATCCCGTCTGAAAGCACATCTGAGGGACTTGTCTTTAGGGGTGAAGGCTTCTACAGTCTTCCTTAACGAATAACGCATCATAACTAAACCAGATGGATAACACAACATCCATTCTATCTATCGCTCATCGCCCCGCCCTCCAAATGTACTGTCCTGAACTCACTGAAGGCCAGCTCCCATGAAGAATACATTCTACTATTATCTGTCATCAGGTCTCTTCAAGGAGATATCCCCATAACCCTCCCTACCCTCGTCAACTAATCCCTCAGCCAAAAAACTTTCCCAGATGTCCTTAAGACAGGACAGATCTGCCTTCTGCTGACCCTTCACCTAGATGATCTTGCCAACATGTGTTCCATCAGCTACCTATCCTTCACTGAAAAGAACATTGAAAAGGCAGTTGCCACCTATTTCTAAGAGCAAATCACATGAACAGACTTCTATAGGGGGACTAGTCTGGTTTCAGACCAAGCTTTATTACAAAGAAAGCTGCTGTTAAAGTAGTTGACCTCTCCATCCTTATCAAGAACAAAAACAACCTTTACCTCCTGATCCTGCTTGACCTTTCTTTAGCTTTTGACACAGTCAAGCATTCAGTCCTGATACATACCATGGAAACACATTTGGGATTCTTTGGTACAGTTCGGCAATATTTCATCTTCTTCATCACAAATAGCCTCCAACTGCAAGATGCCAGAATCAGCATGTCTCTAGTGCAGTACCTCTTAGATCCATTTTCCCTTATCATCTTCACCCTCCACTTAGAACCCCTCAGATACCTACACACTGACAACACAGATCTATCGATATGCCAATGAGGTTGATCTGCATTTCAAAGTCTACTCAACCAATAACATTTATCAACTTAAAACCTGCTTTCAGATACTCCCAAACTGGATGTCAAGTACATTCCGAAAAGCACAACGTGACAAAATCCACAATCCCCTTGTTTGTCAACTGCTCAAAACAACCACAGATTGAAGCATTGTATCCAGCATGAACCTAGATAGCTTTACACTCTAGCTGAGAGACAATGTCAGTCACTTGTATTCACCTTTGACACAGACTTTACTTTAAAAACACACGTCACCAAGAAAACCATCAATGCATGGTATCCAGTATCCTCTCTCACCAAGATGGAGGCAACATCCTGCTTAACAACCGCAATGGCGAGACTATGGTAGCCATGACAAGCACATCTCATCAACTGGTTGAAGAAGACTGAATCCCATCTTCCCATGCTGAATGCTTACATTCTCCCCCCGTCCCTAAACCAGGCCCATATCATCTGCAAGACCAGTCACATCATCTTCAAGGCCATCAGAAATGATACCCACGAGGACCTGAACAAGAAACTGACTTCTAAAGGTGAACAAGGCAGACCAAGTTCCAGGATATCACCAGGCTGGAGATAATGAAGTACATGAAAGAAAAAGACAGAGACAAGCATTTCACCTAAAGGGCCTGATTTAGAGTTTGGCAGGCGGGTTACTCAATCACAAACGTGACGGATGTCTGGTCCGCTGTATTACGATCCCCATAGGCCATAATGGGATTGTAATACAGAGGACCGGATATCCGTAACGTTTGTGACGGATTAACCCCCTCTGCCAGACTCAAAATCAGGCCCTTAGACTCTAGAACCTGGCACAACAGTGTCATCAACATCAAAACTGGTTCAATACTTCTTCAGTTCAGAAAGGAATTGAGACTCATCACTTCTAGGACAATTACCACCCTAACAATAGGAATCTACTTATTACTGCCTCTGTGCAATGATTCTTACTCAGACCCTTGGTTGTTCTCACCCTCAGTCCAGTGCTTTGTTGCCTCTCAGGTAGGTTTGTGGTATACAACTACTGTGACATGCCTGAATGCATCACTCAGACCTGAAACTGGTGTCGGGATACGGGTGTTCATACACAGTGCAGTCCGACTGGTAGCAGCCTTGAGCTGAGTTTCCCATTGGTCTAATACTGGCTGCATTATCATAGGGTTCCAGTGGTTCCGAAAAATATTAAGGACCTAAGTCCGAGTTGAGTGGTAATGTAAAACCGGATTTTTACAGGAAGTGCAAAATCTAAAGGAGAGTTCCCTGGTGCAAATTAAGCCACCACACTATGCCAGTGGTGCAGAAAACTCCACCAGTTAACGCTTATCCAGACTTAGGGGTCTCATTTAGAGTTTGGTGAACGGTTTACTCCACCACAAACGTGACGGATATCCGGTCCACGTATTACGATTTCTGTAGGATAAAATGGAATTGTAACACGGCCGACGGGATCTCGTTCACGTTTGTGACGGATTAAACCCATCTGCCAAACTCCAAATCAGGCCATTAGCACTTCCTCCAGAATTTGGAGGATTTTACATTACCACCCATCTTTATACCTGAACCTATGGCCTGGCCAACAGCGGGCAGGGAGACACATTTTGACAATTATTTTAAGTTTCGCTGAGAGATCGGATCATTTCGAGCAACACCAATTGACAACATGCACTTTTTTTTTTACAGGTGTCGCTGGTCAGACATCTTCCTGCCTGGTTGTTGACCTAAGGCAAGCACTTTCATGAAGCACTGGTTTTTCGCACTGGTGCAAAGATGATGCCAGAGGTCCTTGCAGAAGTGCATTCCAGAGGGTTGAGAAGAAAGTTGAGATCCACTCGCTCCCTTCATTGTCGCTTGAGAGTTTTACTCTAGTAGCTAGGATGGAGAAGCATCGCCTCCACAGTGAGGTCTCTGCCCGTTAGCATCCAGTTCTCCAATCCTACTTGTGCTACACGAGACACCGCCTGAGACGCCGTGGCAAAGAACTCTGGAGAGAAACAAGAAGTTCCATTAATTTATTATCATGCTTAAAAATATTATTTATATTGGTCGTGTGACACTGTGTGTTGTTGAAATCTATCAAATTCGTGCTTGTCTCTGTTTTCTACACTGTTCCTCTAATTTCTGTGTTCAACTACCTGTGGAAACTTTTGTACAGAAATGAGTAAACTGATGCCTAGATTATATATGTTATATTTTCTCATTAAAATATACTGCTTTTCATATGTTCGTATGTGTTGTGATATTTTCACGCAGTTATGGTGGGATAGGGTTCGGGTTTCTGGGGCTTACAATGTGGACAATGCCAGCCGCCACTTCTTGAGGACATGGAAACAAACCGAGTGCCTGTAAAGGTTGTACAAAAACCTTGTCCGTTTGTCCTGCATCCTGACCAGCTTTGCATCCAGACATTCATAACATCATGGAAGTGCTATGTCTTTCTGACTGGTCCCCACGAAACTCAAGCATCTGACATCTTACCCGTAAGAGTCTCCATGTACATTGTATCTTGGAGTTGCATCGCACACAGCTGCAGCTCCTGTCATCTTGTAGTCCTTTTAAGTAAGATTTGTCGGTTGTCCCCTGTTTACGAAGTTGCTGTGAGCAGGGTCCAGAGACATGCCCCGCCTGTGCTGTTGCAAGCTTGGAGCCGTGGTTTGAGTGTGATAGTGTCCAAAGGAGGTTGAGTTAAAAAGCAGAGGTTGCATTTTGCTAAATGGAAGAGTTTGCCGCCCTTCATGGACAGAGTTGTGCACAGCTTTGATTGTGTTGTGGTGACTTTGGTGCTGTGGTGTAAGAGTAATGCTCTTCAAGGGAGGTGATGGAGCAGATGTTGTAGTATTCTGCATGGGTGCAGCTGGCCCTGGATGGGAAGACTTTGGTAGTGTGTTTGACGGCCAGAGTTGTGCTCTGATCGTGTTGTGATCAGCCTGGTGCTGTGACATAGGAGTGGTGTTGTTCAAAGGGGGTGATGGAGCAGCTGTTAGACATTATGCATGGTTTCCGCTGTTGTACATGGGAAAACTTTGGTAGTGCGCACAAGGACAAGAGTTGTGGTGTGATTGTGTTGTGGTGACCTTTGTGCTGCAGCTTAAGGCCAGTGCCACCCAAATCAGGTGATCAAGGAGAAACTATGGGCCTGATTACAACTTTTGAGGAGGGTGTTAATCCGTCCCAAATGTGACGGATGTCCTGCCCAGCGTATTACGAGTTCCAGAGGATATAATGGGCTCGTAATACGGCGGGTAGTATATCCGTCACATTTGGGACGGATTAACACCCTCCTCCAAAGTTGTAATCAGGCCCTATGTCTGGTGACGCAAGCAGGTTACAATGAAAAAGTTTGCGTTAATAAACTAAAGCATCATCTCACCCAATTATTTGGGAGAGCTGTTTATTTATTTGCTGTTTTTTATACAAATACTACTACAGTCCCAAACTGCCCAAAGAACCAGCCTCCGAGGCCGTACTAACGTCATACGGCCTTATAATTAAAAGTGTGCTTACAGAACCACACGATCAACAAGTAGCAAATAGTGTTGTAATGAAATAAAAAAGCAAAAGAAACTGAAAAGCCTTCCATAAAATACACATCCAGAAATCTAGTGAGGCCTGAAGATAGGCCATAACAACAAATAAAAAAATAGATACCGTCCCAAACTGGTGGTGAAACAAGAACATTTTTAGCTCCATTTTAAAAGTTACAATAGTAGTATTGTACTGTACTGAGATAAACATTTTGAACATTTTAGCTGCTGGCTTTAGGTGCATTAGCTTACGTGTTTAAAATATATTAAATTGATTCAGCATAAAAAATAAAATACATCATTTATGTTCGGCTAATGACCTGCATGGAGGCGAATGAGGTGGCTCATATTTAGAATAAGCGTATATTAAGTTTCCTGTGTCACTGTGTAAATTTCCTGTACTCTAACGCCCTGTGGCCCAAATGGACGCCCTGTGGCCCAAGTAGATGCCCTGTTACCCAAGTAGACGCCCTTTGGCCCAAGTAGACACCCTGTTGCTCAAGCAGAGGTCTACCAGAGTCAGAAGCTGCAGGGTCGGACAGCAAGGCGCCTCATGGACCAAAAAGAGATGACGAGTTAGGACGGAGGTAAACACATCGACGGGAGGGTGGGGAGGCATCGAGTATAAGAGACAGAGGAATATCAGGAGACGACCAGTTCACTATTGCACTATTTGGGTGTGAGTCTCATGCACCAAACCGCACTTTCACTCGCCAGGCGATAGTCTTACATGATGGTCACACACAGTACGAGTCTTACGCCTTGGAGCATAGTCTCACTAGGTGTTAGTTTCACTTCTTAGATCGTCATGTCACTCCTAGAGTACAAGCCATATGGAGCACAGCCTTACTCATTAGATGTATGTCTCACGTCTTAGACCATCATGTCACGCACAGAGTGTGAGTTTTAATGCCTTCGAGCATGGGTGTTAAGCCACCATGTTGCTCTCAGGGTATGAGTCTTATGACTTGAAGTATAGTCTCACTCTCTGGGTGCTGGTCTCACTTGTTGGGCCCTTATGTTCCTCACAGAGTGCAAGTCTTAAGCCTTTGAAGACAGTCTAAGTCAATGGCAGTCAGCCTCACTTCTTGGATCATCATGTCTGTCACAGAGTATGAGCACTGACGTCTAGGTTGGAGATCACTCTTTTCTCTAATTTTGTATGCTTTTGCTCCTTTTTGTTTGGGCTAGGTTATTAGTGGTAATTGTGGTAATTTATTAGTGGTAATTGTGACTTCACTTATTTTAAATTCTGTATGGGTTTGATTCTGTTTACTGGGCTCTTTGGGCGTAGCTTGGTCAGTAAGATTGGGGGATGGCGTGAGCTTCAGATTTCCTACCAATCACGCTGGCACATAATGCTGAAGTACATTATACAACACGCATGGTGCACATGAGGGGTTTAGGGGCAGAAAGGTAGAGGAATACAGATTAGTAGGGGCACTAGGTTAGAGAAAGCACATTATTTTGTGAAATTACCAACATTTTTTAAATATTCCCAAACAGAAGGCGAGTGTGTGTGCATTTTTGTTTGTGTGTGTAAAATTCCAGGTGAAATCTGACAGACACCTCACCATACCAGACTAAAAGCCCCTGTACCCAACTGTTCATCATAAGATACATTTGTTGGTGAGATGTAACACACCACACTGTCACAGTCTGAACGATGCTTCTCACCTTTGACTGAAGGATTTGAAAGAGCACCGGGTCATTTGCTGGTTCTGGAAAGACCAAGATAGGGGTAACCCTTTCTAGTAGCCACGATGCTGCTTGACAGGAAAACGCTTAAGCAGACCGTGCCCTCCAGAAGGAGTCCCAGAGGAAAAAAATACAAAAATGGGAAAAACCTCAAAAACAGGAACTCCTGAAAAAGAGGAATAAAACAGGAAATAAAACAGGAAAAAAGTGGAAAAAATCACCAGCAGAGCAACAGGAACTGGAAAAAACACGACGAACAGGAGTGAAGATCACCACCGAAAGGAAGTGTTTGCAACGCAAAGCAGATCAGCACTGAGTGACTTATACAGGGAGTGCAGAATTATTAGGCAAATGAGTATTTTGACCACATCATCCTCTTTATGCATGTTGTCTTACTCCAAGCTGTATAGGCTCGAAAGCCTACTACCAATTAAGCATATTAGGTGATGTGCATCTCTGTAATGAGAAGGGGTGTGGTCTAATGACATCAACACCCTATATCAGGTGTGCATAATTATTAGGCAACTTCCTTTCCTTTGGCAAAATGGGTCAAAAGAAGGACTTGACAGGCTCCGAAAAGTCAAAAATAGTGAGATATCTTGCAGAGGGATGCAGCACTCTTAAAATTGCAAAGCTTCTGAAGCGTGATCATCGAACAATCAAGCGTTTCATTCAAAATAGTCAACAGGGTCGCAAGAAGCGTGTGGAAAAACCAAGGCGCAAAATAACTGCCCATGAACTGAGAAAAGTCAAGCGTGCAGCTGCCACGATGCCACTTGCCACCAGTTTGGCCATATTTCAGAGCTGCAACATCACTGGAGTGCCCAAAAGCACAATGTGTGCAATACTCAGAGACATGGCCAAGGTAAGAAAGGCTGAAAGACGACCACCACTGAACAAGACACACAAGCTGAAACGTCAAGACTGGGCCAATAAATATCTCAAGACTGATTTTTCTAAGGTTTTATGGACTGATGAAATGAGAGTGAGTCTTGATGGGCCAGATGGATGGGCCCGTGGCTGGATTGGTAAAGGGCAGAGAGCTCCAGTCCGACTCATACGCCAGCAAGGTGGAAGTGGAGTACTGGTTTGGGCTGGTATCATCAAAGATGAGCTTGTGGGGCCTTTTCGGGTTGAGGATGGAGTCAAGCTCAACTCCCAGTCCTACTGCCAGTTCCTGGAAGACACCTTCTTCAAGCAGTGGTACAGGAAGAAGTCTGCATCCTTCAAGAAAAACATGATTTTCATGCAGGACAATGCTCCATCACACACGTCAAAGTACTCCACAGCGTGGCTGGCAAAAAAGGGTATAAAAGAAGGTAATCTAATGACATGGCCTCCTTGTTCACCTAATCTGAACCCCATTGAGAACCTGTGGTCCATCATCAAATGTGAGATTTACAAGGAGGGAAAACAGTACACCTCTCTGAACAGTGTCTGGGAGGCTGTGGTTGCTGCTGCACGCAATGTTGATGGTGAACAGATCAAAACACTGACAGAATCCATGGATGGCAGGCTTTTGAGTGTCCTTGCAAAGAAAGGTGGCTATATTGGTCACTGATTTGTTTTTGTTTTGTTTTTGAATGTCAGAAATGTATATTTGTGAATGTTGAGATGTTATATTGGTTTCACTGGTAATAATAAATAATTGAAATGGGTATATATATTTTTTTTGTTAAGTTGCCTAATAATTATGCACAGTAATAGTCACCTGCACACACAGATATCCCCCTAACATAGCTAAAACTAAAAACAAACTAAAGACTACTTCCAAAAATATTCAGCTTTGATATTAATGAGTTTTTTGGGTTCATTGAGAACATGGTTGTTGTTCAATAATAAAATTAATCCTCAAAAATACAACTTGCCTAATAATTCTGCACTCCCTGTATACTGGAGGACAGGAAGTGACAACACAGGAAAGCGAAACAACACCATCTTGGATTGGGAAAGGCCCATAGAAGAGAATAGGAAAAAGGTAGAAGTATAAATAAAAAAGGCTTGCTGAGAAAAGTAACAGAAAGAAGACAACATGGAGACCAGCAAAAAGGCATCAGGGAAACCAAAAAAAAGACGAAGTGCACATAAAACAGAAAAAAGAAAGAAAAAGAAAAGGAGCCCACCACCGACAAGCAAAAGAAAAGTAATAAAAAGAGGTAAGTACGACACAACTTGGGACACGAAATGTGCTTCCCGAAACGCGCCGTTAATGAGGTGCAAAAAACATGGAGGACGGCGCTCTGATAATCAGAGACGCCGTCCTACTGCAGTCGGAGAAAGAGACGCCGTGGTTAAGCGCAGCGTCACACACACCCTCTTGAAGCTACGCCCCTGCTGAGTTTGTAGCCTCAGCTGGTGTCTGCCCCACCAGTTCTTGACATTTTTTCCTTCCCTTGTTGCTCCTCCATTCCCTGCTCTCCTGCCTCCAACGACTACTAATGGAGACCACTGCGCATCTCCAGTGAGTAGCCCGTGACCTCTGATTACTGTGTGGCTCTCCCCATACCTCTGACAGCACCAGGAGGCTGTGACTTCGATCGCAGGCACCTCTGCCCCTGGTTCATCCCGCTGCCAACAGGTCCGATGGGGCCTGGTACTGACTTCTAGATTGGAGATCGCTCCTTGTTCTAATTTTGTTTACTTTTGCTCCTTTTCATTTGGGCTTAGTTATTAGTGTTAATTGTGGTGATGTATTAGTGGTAATTGGACTTCACTTATTTTTAATTTTATCTGGGTCTGATTGTGTTAACTGGGCTCATAGCCTGAGCTGGTGTTTGCCTCGCCCGTTCCCGCCATTTTTTCCCACCATTATTGCTGCTATGCTCCCCACCCTCCCGCCTCCCTCACAGCCCCTCCCACCTCCCAGGATTACTTATGGAGACTACTACGCGGCATTGCCACTGGCCCACTGCTGGCGCGCCAAAGGCAAGCCCATCTGCACCTGTCTGCCACTGGACCGTGCCCAGCACCAGGACCCCTGGTTCTCCCTCCTCCCTCCGCTACACCGACGAAGACCTTACAGCCATGGACACCTCAACAACACCTACCTCACTGCCTCCCTGAGATCAACCAAAGGACCCTTCACCTGTCAACACTGCCGCCTCTCCTTCCTTACTGCAATGCCCATCCCCGTAAGACCCAGACCCGCTCCCACCAAGAAGACCAAGGACAACCCAGAAACACTCCAATGCATCATGCTTAATGCCCGCTCCCTCTGCGAACATGCTGCAGAACTCTGGGACACCATCACCACCCTCTCCCCTGATGTCTCCTTCGTCACCAAGGCATGGCTTAACCCACACTCAAATCTCGACATCGCCACTGCCATCCCAGAGAGCTACAAGATGATGCACTGAGACTGCACCAACAAACACGGCGGATGCATCACCGTCATCTTCAAGGAAACCTTATGATGCACCGTCAGCAACAACTACCCTACACCTCGGCTGACCCCATTCACCTCAAAAATTGCTGCCCGATCTCACTGCTCCCCTGCCAAAGTATTCCAGAAAGCAATCAACCTTCAGTTCACCTATTACCTCAAACAAAACCACCTACTCGACGCTTCTCAATCAGGATTCCACACCAACCACAACACCGAAACCGTTCTGACTGCTGCCACCAACGACATTAGAACTTGCCTCGACTGGGGAGAAATTTTAGCCTTGATCCTTCTCGACCTCTCCGCTACATTCAACACTATCTCCCACCACACCCTCATCGACAGATTCCGCAACACTGGCATACATCAGAATGTCCTGAAATAGATTGCCTCCTTCCTGACGGGACACCCACAGAGCACCCGATTACTTCCCTTCACCTCTGAGCCTAAGGACGTCATTTGCTGTATACCCCCTAGGATCATCCCTCATCCCCAACCTCTTCAACATCTACATGACCACCCTTGCTAGCATTGTCAGATCCCACGGTCTCAGTATAATCTCCTATGCAGATGTCACCCAACTAATCCCCTCGCTCATCGAGGAGCCCACGAGCACCAAAACCAACTTCAGCAATGCCATGACCAAAGTAGCCAATGAATGAGCGACACCTGTCTCAAACTGAACTCAGACAAAACAGAAGTCCTAGTCTTTGGAAAGAACACCTCCATATGGGACCACAGCTGGTGCCTGGCAAAACTTGGATCCACACCCACACTAACAGACCACACACTCATCCTGGGCATCGTCCTTGACAGACAACTGACCATGAAATGACAAATCAACTCAGTCGCCTTCTCCTGCTTCCACACCCTCTGCATGCTCGTCAGAGGGAGCCCAATCAACATTAGAAAGACGGGTCGTGCAGGTCCTCATCAGCAGCTGCTTCGACTACGGCAACACTCTCTACACCAGAATCTGTACCTATCTCTTCAGAAGACTCCAGACCATACAGAACACAGCAGCCAGAGTCATCTTGGGCCTCCCCAGACAGACCCCCATCTCCCCCCGCCTCAGAGACGTCTGATGGCTCTCCAGCCAGAAAATATGCCAGTTCAGGATTCTCACACTCACTTACAAAGCTCTACACAACCAAGGACCTTCTTACCTCAACCATTGACTGAAATTTCACTTGCCCGACAGACACCTGCGCTCCACCTCTCTCTCCCTTGCATACACCCCCTACATCTGTCGCAGCCGCAGTGGGGGCAGCTCCTTTTCCTACTTTGCCGCCAAATCCTGGAACAGCCTGCCCCTCCACCTGCAAACAGAGCCCACCTTAAAGGACTTCAGGAAGAAACTCAAGACCTGGCTTTTGGACGAAGACACAGCACCCTCAGCGCCCAGATAACCCAACGGGTGACAGAACCATGCTTTACAAAACTGATTGATTGAGTCTTACACCTTGGAGCATAGTCTGATTCACGGTGCGTTAGTCTTTCTTCTTGGACCACATGTCACTCACAGAGCATAATTCTTACTCCTTGGAATATAGTCTCACTCACCACGTGTTAGTCTCACTTCTTAGACCATCATGCCACTCACAGAGTATGAGTTTTAATGCCTTGGAACATAGGTTAGTCGTCTTTTCACACTCAGTAGATATTAGTTTCACTTATTGATCATCCGTACTTGACCAGTACTCACAGAGTACTAGTCTTACTGTATGAAGTATAGTCTCACTCGCAGGGCATTGGTGGTACTTGTTGGACCATCATGTCACTCACCTAGTACAAGTCTTAAACCTTTGACATAGTCTCATTCAGTGGGTGTCATTCTCATTTCTTGATCATTATGTCACTCAGATAGTAGGAGGCATAGTCTCACTTACTGTGTGCTAGTCTTACTTCCTGGACCACCACTGTCACTCACACAGTACAAGCCTTACACCTTGGAGTATAGTCGCACTCACTAGGGGTTAGTCTCACGTCTTGGACCACCCTTCCACTCCGCAGAGTACCAGTCTTAATTAATCTTCTGAACACAGTGTCATTCAGTGAGTATCAGTCTTACACCTGGACGCACAGTCTCACTCATTGTAAGTCGCACTTCTTTCCGCACTGCCTCACTCATTCGGTAGAAGTCCCACACCTTGGAACACACTCATACCGATTGAGTTCTTCTACGTGATGTACAGCCTCACTGGTTGACAACGAGTCAAAGTGCCTCACCTTAAGTGTGAGCTTCAAGCCTTGGTTCACTCTCTTCAGCTGGCTACTGGCCAGAGATGGGACAACCGTGATGGACTTAAATGGTGATCCAGCCGCGCTGTCTTGGCCCAGCCACTTCCACTCCTAGCATGCCACCGCAGCAATGCCACAGTATTGTTCAACTCAGTGACCAGATGTGTATCTAGATTCTTTTTGACCCAATAGCAACATGTAAGTTAAGACATGAACCGAACTGGGAAGGCGCAGTGACCTAGACACGTGCAGGGATAAGGTCCCTGCCGGACAATGGGTGGGGAGATTAATAAAGTGTTGACTTACATGTTTATATGAGCAGGATGACATGCATGTGATGGACACTGCTGCTAGGGCTAAAGGTGGGGTGTGTATGCTGTGTATTCCTAGCTCAGTTTCAGGAATGGCCTGGGAAGCGGTGTACAGACACCACTGACTCCTTTATGGAGGCCACTTTCTTACAGGGCAGGTTGCACATGCAGAGCCCACAGCATAGCAGGACATGCATAGGGATGCATAGAATGACAGGGCCAGGCACAATGGACAGGGAGCCATGAGAGGCAGGACTACTTTGGCAGAGTGTGAGAGTGCTGATTGCAGTTACAGGCCAGCAATGTGTCTTACATGGCCTACCCTTGGAGTAGGTATCATTGCACTCATCTCAGGACACCAGTGAAAAGGAAAACAACATGGTGTACAAGGCAGTGCAAGACAGTGAAGAGGAGGACAGTACACGCTAACCGATACGTTGTGGGCAATGCAACCTGAACTACTGACTGTGTTGTGGGGAAACAATGGTGTTATTTGTGTATTATTTGTCAGCAGCATTTTGGTACCCAGGCGAAAGGCAATTGTCATCATTAGGGACAGTTTTGCTCATCAGAGGACACATTGCCGACAGGGTGATTGCACAAGTTATGGTCACTGTTGGCAGGTCTCTCTGAGACTGCCAGGGCAAAGCTCTAGATCTGTGCATGTGTACGGGTTCTTTAACTACTTATAGCAACTCTCACCCCAAGGCCCCTCCGGGAATATTTTTTTCTGGATCTGAGGAGTACGGTCAGACTGCAGTGAGTGGTAGTGAGTCAGCTGTGGGGACTGGGGAATTTAGGTTGACTTGGAGGAAGTTCCAAAGTTGGTGGGTTGTTTTGTTTTCTGTAGGCAGAAGGCTTCAGAACTTTCCCAGAAAGTTCACAGTACACCCTGTGCTCCATAAGGTATTTTATGGGCCAGTGTGATTGCCAATATTGCACTCCTTGGCTTACTGGTGCCCTCACATGTAGTCCCAGAGTTCTGCTGTAGCATCTGTTGTCTAACTGCCCTGTGTATGAGTAGTTGTGGTTTTGGGGCTGACAGCAGGAGAAGTGTGGCACAATGGTTAGAGCGGCAGACCCTGATGCAGAGATCGGGCCTGGGACCAGGGTTCAGTTCCTGCCTCGGCGGGTCTTGGGCTCAATTCCCTTGGACCAGATAATTCTCGCCTCTGTGCCTAATCTAATTAATGGGTCCCACTCTGTAACTCTGGGCAATAGTTTGCTTAATCTCCACAACGGCCCTGACAGTGCTTGGATGCCTGGCTTCACCCTGGGGCTGGCCAGGAGTGGGTGCCTCACAGGGTAAAGCCAGGAGGGGTTCCACAGCGGTATGCATAAAGCGCCTTGAGACCCTAACGGGTGAGTAGTGCGCTACACAAATTTGAAGTTTACATTTTTACATTTATGTTTACGTTTACAGCGCTTGTCCATCCACCATTCATAGTCATTTGCTGGCTGCTGTTGTGTAATAAGAAGCCGGAACCTGCCCCACAACTGAGTCAGGTACATGAGTCACCGCTGAAGCACCAAAATAGAGTGTTCAATCCTTCATCATGTCTAGCTGTGTTCCCTGATGTATTTCCTTTGTTCGCTTGGGTTGGCTTGTGGTTTGGTGTCATCAACCATGCCTTCAAAGGGTACCCATTAGCACGTGTGGAGGGAAGGGTGGAATCATTAGGAGTCTGCGTAGTGGACAACTCCCCGGGTAAGACACAGTTCCCGTGCCTGGATCTTTGCATCTTGGATGCCCACTGCATGCCAAGAGCTGGAGACCTCTTTTGAGTATATGGTAAAGTGTGATTGGGCATCACATATCAGCTGTACTTTAATTTAGAAAAAAATATCCAAGTAATTCTCCTTCCAACAAGGTGCCTCCACAGACGAAACTGCCTCAACAATGCTCTAGTTATTGCCTTAAAAGAGGGAGCAGTGAGGGGGGGGGCCTGCCCCCGATTCAAAACTATCACACACGGACACATACACGCCCACACTAATTTCGAGCTTCGTGGAGTATCCTACGTGGTACCCGAGTGAGTTTGTTACATAACAATGTGTTTCAAGTCTTTATAAGTAGGCCAGCCACGTCTTCCTTCCTTTGTAATTTTAGGTTGGTCCCAAAAATGCGGGCAGGGCTGATGCACAACCGAAGTGGAGTTTGTTGGAAGAAAGAGTGGTATACTTTTTTTTGGTTTCCTGTTTTTGTGAGAGTTATTCTGTCTGTAAGAGAAAGCTTAGTTTGTAGCGTTTTTTTTTGTTAGAGGATACTTAACGTTCAATTAACGCTTGACCTTTTTCTCTATTGCAAGTGTTTTGAGTTGTATTTGTCTTTTTGGATTGTTGAATTTTTATGTACATGTCACATTTCATGTCCCATTTTGAGTACTAGCATGTTCTCTTTTTTTTAATAGCCAACTTTATTGCTTTTGATGAGAAAAACTCACAAGGTAGAACCAGTACACTAGACAACTTGAGCAATTAGACACATATTTGCGTACAGTGTGATACATTTTGTAGGGGGGCGTTAGCCTAATATAGTCCCATTTAATCATACTTTACACATGATAGGAACATTACAGTAGCATTCACCTTCCTCCATATGTATACAGTCCGCAGCCATTGAGACCAGATTTTATAGAATTTCCTAGAACAGCCCCTAGCCTGGATTACTATTTTGGCGCACCGTTCCAGTCCCCGCCTCCACTGTACTAGGGAGGGCGGTGCTGAGCGCCCAGCGTGTGGCAGTGGCGTAGCGTGGGTTGTCAGCACCCGGGGCAAGGCAAGTAATTTGCCCCCCCTAACCCGGGGCAAGGCAAGTAATTTGCGCCCCCTAACCCGTGGATTTTAGCACTCGAGTCTCTTCCAAGATGTTGCACCCGGTGCGGCCGGCCCCCCCTGCAGCCCCCACGCTACGCCACTGGCGTGTGGTGATGTCTCTTTTACCTATAAGCAGCGCTATGCCCAAAAATGTTTTTTGTGGCCGCGTGCCATCGACTCCCTCCATCACCCCCAGAAGAACCACCAACGGGGAAGGCTCAAGGGTGAGCTCCAGCACCGCCGAAAGCTCACCCAAGATTTGTGACCAGTAGCGTGCGATGAAGGGTGAGGACCAGGCTATATGGAAGAAATCGGCAGGTGAGTGAGCGCATCTATTGCAGTCCGGGTTTGTGCGCAGCCCTGCCCGATGGAGCCTAGTAGGGGTGAAGTATGCACTGCGTAAATAATAAGTTAGTATTACGCGTAGTCTGGCAGATATGATGAGAGTGCGTGGTGCCATTAATGCGTCTCTCCAATCATCGTCTTCCATAGGCCCAATCCATGTCTCCCATTGGGAGCACTGAAGAGACGTGGAACCATTCAGTACTAACGATCGATAAATAGCATGTTCTCTTTTTAGTTTTTATTTTAATTCATTTACCTCATTTTTTTTTTCTTCTAGTTTGGGTTAAGGTTGCGGCTGATTTTAATATGTGGGAATTAAATGGCGGGACCTGTAGGTGTTTTATGGTATACTCGTTTGTCCATCCCTTCATGCTCTGTTTGACTGGGGCTGGACACGGCATTAGGGGTTCAGTCATATCCCTCTTACGAGAAGGAACATACATTACATACATTATAATCTGTCACCATATTGACGAGCATCATCAAAGTCCAGTTGCACAGGAATGCTGATAGGTCTTCAGTGAGTAATGGATATTCATGGTGTTGCTTAGACATTTGTGCCCCAGTGATAAAAGCACCCTGCCCCTTACCTTCTCTCTCCCACACATTCTCTGGTTCAGATTCGGTGGGATAAAAGACCCTTGGGCCTTCACCCAGACCCTGGCAGCACTGGAACAGGTACCCTGGCTACATAGAATGGAGCACTGATGTTAAAAGGGGCATTTGAGCTGAGTGCAAAGAAGTGACAACAGGACTAGCAGTCATGGTTGGTGTTTAGGAGGCTAGCGCGCTTCCTGTGGATGCTGCCCACAATGTACCACGCGCAATACATGCCTCCACAACACAAGCAGCAGCAACAATTTCAGCAGCAAACTACACATAGACACATAGGGCCCACGCCTTCCGCTTCCACTTCCACGTTTGATACCCAGCATTGCGGACTCTTGGCTTGCTTGGCTCACACGCAATAGATCTTGAGACCCTGGTACGGTCTGCTAATACTACAACACATAAAGTGACTACCGTTCGGCACACCTAGCGCTAACTGCAGCCTGATTACCAGACATACAGATTGGAGCTTAATAAGGACTCCGAACCTTCCGCAAATTGGCTGGAATTACACTTATTAATTTCTGAAAGGTTGACATCATCAAACCTCGCCACAAGTTTATTTTTATATGACTCTTGCATATTTTGAGCGGATAGTACTATCAGCTATTGCGACGGTTCTATTTTTGTGGACCAGGACAGAACGTCATGGTTATTTTACATGTTACAAAGTGATTTATTACATGCCTTGAAAAAGTCACTGTTAGTGACGAAACACGTGTCGGCTGTTGTTTTGATGTCAAGGATAATTGGATTTACTACGGATTTTGGAATCAATAATCTTTGGACTGGCTTTTCATACATATAGTACTTTGTGGATTTTAATTGATGGACTTCTGTTTGAGTGATTTGGTGTTTCTTTATGATATAATAGACCCTTTAGGTTTAATATCAGCAACCATACCCCTGGTTGGTAGGGTAGTGAACACCAAGTGAGCACCAACCCATACTATTTGCTTGAACAAAAGAAAACAAACCTCTACAATCAGCCCACTTAAAAAGTGCGATCATTATACCACTCCTCCCCATTTTTCTTTTAGATTCACTTAATGTGACGTTTCACAAGCACTTGGTGCTCTAGCACACTTAACCTGCTAAGTTACATCCACCCCCATCTACAAAATCTAAGACTTTCCGTAAACCTTTGGAGGAGGAATGTATTGCATGCAAAGGAATCCAGAATAATGCGTGGACCACAAATCCTCCTGCAGGGGGTACTCAATTGTACGCTGAGTCCCTTATAAAACTCAGAAATCCTTCCAACTAAGGGTGTTATCACGTGCATGCAGAATGTGTTCAATAATATCTTAGACACGTGTGATGAAAAATTTAGAAGCACACTATGGGGGTGATTCTGACCACGGCGGACGGCGGTCGCCGCCCGCCAAGCGGTTCCCGCCGAAAGACCGCTCCGCGGTCAAAAGACCGCGGCGGTCATTCTGGCTTTCCCACTGGGCCGGCGGGCGACCGCCGAAAGTCCGCCCGCCAGCCCAGCGGGAAACACCCTTCCCACGAGGACGCCGGCTCAGAATGGAGCCGGCGGAGTGGGAAGGTGCGACGGGTGCAGTTGCACCCGTCGCGAATTTCAGTGTCTGCAAAGCAGACACTGAAATTCTTCGTGGGGCCCTCTTACGGGGGCCCCTGCAGTGCCCATGCCATTGGCATGGGCACTGCAGGGGCCCCCAGGGGCCCCGCGGCACCCCCTACCGCCATCCTGTTCCTGGCGGGAGAACCGCCAGGAACCGGATGGCGGTAGGGGGTGTCAGAATCCCCATGGCGGCGGAGCGCGCTCCGCCGCCATGGAGGATTCTCAAGGGCAGCGGGAAGTCGGCGGTACACCGCCGACTTTCCGTTTCTGGCCGCGGCTGAACCGCCGCGGTTAGAATGCCCAGCGGTGCACCGCCAGCCTGTTGGCGGTGCTACCGCCGACCTCCGCCATGGCGGTAATTACCGCCAGGGTCAGAATGACCCCCTATGTTTCAATATCATTCTTAACAACCAGCCACAACCAAACTTCATCAGAAAACTCCTCCAAAGGAGTGGTGTAGTCTAGTGCATGTAAATGTGTTCAATATGGCATGTGTGGTGCATTAATGCAGAAGCAGAAAAGTGACATCTTTCAAACATGTTATGGAAAAATATTAGTTCCCTGTCCCATGAATCTCACCATTCTCCATTCTCCTTCCTCCCAGCCAGCTTCCCAAGGACTATTGTGAAGCTATTGAAGCTGTGGCCTTTTATGGTTTAACAAATATACCTGGACACACTCCTTTGTCAGATCTTACCACTAATACCTGGGAAGTGTGGTTTGACCACATTTGCTGTGGCCTGTTTGGAACTGTGGGGGCACAGTTCTAGTTTAGAAATGTTCATTTCATAATTTCAGCATTCTCAAATAGTGATAAAAATAAAGATACTGATAGCCCAGGCACTTGGCATGTGTCTGCAGAAACGGTGAACCTGACAAAAGTGGCCTGTACAATTTCACCCAGCAAGGTTTGCAGCCTGTTGGTAGCTTTGGCTAGCTCAACTAGATTTTTCTTTTTTGGGGCTATAAATTACAGGATTATTTTTTGGGATGGTTCTGCCACTTTTATGACAGTCAAGGCTGTTTTAGGTCTTAACAGCAGAAAGCTCCTGTCATTGCAAACCAAGTGATGAGACTGCTGTCATTATTTTTGGAGGTACAAAATACTACAATTATAATACTGGAGATGATGGGGATTCTCTATTGTGAATAACTGGGTTAAGGCACTTAACCCATACAGCAACATCCTGAAATCCCTTATCTTTCTGATGGATACTTCTAAACACAATTGCTACCCCACGCCCGTAAGTGGCACCACTGTTTTCTGCAGTGGCTTTGCACCTCCTCCGGAGTGATGGCAAGGATTTGTATAAAGATATCACCCCTTTGCGCTGATATCAGTTTCTTTCTTACTGGGCCATTCAACATGGAGCCTCAGCTGCAAGACATTATTTCAAAAAGTGTGTTAGGACAGTGTCTCCCCCGAAGACCACAAGCTTCAATCTGTGCAGCAACTGCGGGAAGCAAATGTAAGCCACGGGCCCACATGACATCTGCAAGTGATGTTTATGGTCCAAGCATGAAGTCCTGCAGCAAATGCTCTCTGTTGCACCCACACACCATCAGGGAGCATGAGGCAAAGCTATATGTCGTCAAGCAAAGAAACTTAGGGCCTGATTTAGTGTGGCGGACAGGTACTCCATCACAAACGTGACGCTATCCTGCCCGCTGTATTACGATTCCCATAGGACATAATGGAATCGTAATATGGCACATGGGATATCCGTCACATTTATGACGGAGTAACCCTTATCCACCAAACTCTAAATCAGGCCCTCAGTCACTCTGTAAGGTATTGGGCCGCTCCTTTTATAAGTACTGAGCTCGCTTCCACTGCAGGTCCTGGTCTCACTCATCAGGTAAGTTAACTAAGAAGTGGAAAGATACATTCATACAGGATTCTTCTCGTTTCTGTCACTATCACTGTGGGTAGATATGCAATTGGCACTCGAAGGATCAGATTTTGCCAGTTTTTTCTGACCCTGGACCTGTCACTAGGCTGGTCGTGACGTTCTACAAGTTTCCTGGGCCATCTTTGACCCCGCTGCAGATCCAGGCCTACCCGGAAGTCATGCTGTAGCTGTTTGGATTTATTTCCCTACCCGCGATCTGCTCGGTGCCCCAGTTGGATTTCCACCAGCAGGGCCTGTCCCAGCACTAACTGACACCATTAAGCCATCCTCTAGCAGCAATTGTCTAAACTCTCCAGCCAGTCTTGGCTCCAATCCCTATGCCTTCTTCAGATCCAGCATCAGTCTGCGCTTTGCATCATTATCTCATTAGGAAATAACTCAGGCACAGCCTCTAGTTTACGATGACTCCTGAGAAGTGTCACTGCTACAATGCCAGTACTACCACGGGCTAGAGAATTTATTTGGATATCATTATGACTTAATAATTAGGGCACTGTCCAGGGCTTTCCATACATTCTTCATGATGAAGATAAAAAAGGGACAGATAATTTGCTCCTCCCACATTACACCGATGGAGGCCTACGTTGACATTTGCCAATGATAGTAGCCTGGATACTTCAAATAAACAGAGTTGGACACCTCTCTAGAGCTCCTTGGCAGAGGAGAGTGCCTCTTTTGGGGTGGTAGTCCTCAGAGCTGCAAAGATGTTAGACCTTCAGTTTCCCCCAGTAGAAACCGAGGTAAATCTACTACATTAGATCCTGCAGCCTACTCTAGCAATTTTAGAGCCATGGATGCCTTTAAATGAGGCTCTGACAGTAATATTGGTGGTGGCCTGTCCCAGCTCATGCTCTGCTTTAACCATGAGCCTTTCTGACCTTTCAGAAAGTCTTACTGCTAAGGAAGTAGCCCCCGCTTCATCGGCTGCAACATAGCAGCTAGGGCAGGTCCTGGTCTGATGTTGCTATTTGCGGAGCTCAAGTTAGACAAGGGTCGCGTGACCCGTAGAGCAGGTTTTCATCTAGCCACCAGGACTCCGCATATTTTTGCCTCCGCAGCACAGGGCTGAGCCCGGGGGAGTATGTAACAGGCTAAGTGTGGGATTCTCCAGAGCGTGTTTAGAGACTCCGTGTACTGCCAAACGGGTAAGTTGTTTCCCAGATGGGCCCACGAGTGGCCGAATACCCTCTGTGAAGCCTTTTTTAGCCGCCCGCTAGCAATATATTATTGTTCTGCTTATTTTCTCTTGCACAGTGATGACCGCCTCATTAATATTGGTGTGCATCTGTAGATAATGTCCTTTTACGGCTGGGTTCACCAAGTTAGCTTTGAAGTAATTGGGCGCGGGTTCGTGCCTCATTGTGATTGGCTGTGGTTAATGCTGGCACCAATGGCTTAAGCGCGGGAAATGATTACTGACGACTCTCAAGAGCACACGGACTGCTTCCTCTGGACGTCCCTTTAAATCGCCGTAAGTAACTCGAGTCTTGCCGACTATTTATAATTATTTCTGGATGTACACAAAGGAGAGCGGATATATATCATTGTGCTCTATTCGACTTGGATTAACTCTGTGTTAAATAAGAGTTGTTAACACACTATACAGTAAGAACCCCATAGAGTCGCTAGTTTTGTGGCACCCGGGGGGTGCACTGGTTAGAAGTAACTGCATGCCACCTACACAAGACCCCATAGGAGTCTCTGTCTTGGTTTTTGAATTTGCAGAATTGGTATGTTGCAAATGACACTAGACAGGCTGACTTATTGGCTTGTTGAATTCCTAAAGTTGATTTTCTTCTGGGCTCAACCACAGCCTTGGCCTTTTTGGCACCTGATTTGGCTCATAAGTCACGCAGAGCTTTAGTTTTTAAGCACCTTTTCTTTAATTATAGCCAACTTTTTTTATATATATATATGTACATATATATATATATATATATTGTTTGTTCATTAGGTACTTCACTCTTCCATTGTCCTGAGGAGGCCCTTACTTGGCAGGGGCCAAAACGCATCAACTCCTTTTTTGGAGGTGTTCTTTAAACCAGAGATATATTCAGTCACATTTAGAACTCACATTGGAAAGTAGTGGACAGGAGTGTCCTTGTGTGTTTTCCTCATTAACTACCTCCCATGTGGACTGGTCTTAAAGTAAGTATTACAGCCACATTACGCTTATTGAATTGGAAGACTGGAATAAGACTGTATTTGGCACATTTATTCCAGATTTAGCCAGAAGTCTGGCATCTCTGTTTTTTGTAGTTTTTTATGTGGTTTTTGATAATTCTCTGCTTATTCATTTAACATGCAGATTGGTGTTTACTTTTCTTTCTCTGACTGGAAAGCGAGAGGTTTTTCGAAATATATTAGCAGATAAAAAAGCATAAATGAAGCACATTTTTGGTAATGCTGATGTATGATGGAAACAAACACTTTTAATGGGATCAAAATAAATCAAGGCACTTTACTTAGTTATGCGGGAATGACAATTATTCGCTGATACCAGATTCCACACATTCTCATTTGTACGTGATACAGTTTTATCAGTAAAACTGCATGCCCGTGCACAGTTATTTGCCATTTCAATGGAAAATGTGTTGTACGTAAATGACTGTGCACGACCACAACATGCTTTGTGCAACAGTGTACTCCCATGCGTCACTGGCTGCATAGCACACCCTTACCGCTCTCCTGCTCAATGGGCGTGACTCATGTGTTTCACTTGGTCACAGTCCAGACTTAGATGATGTAACATTGATAGCAGCACCCCAGCCCTGAAATTTGTTCCAGCGCCACTGGATGCTTTCAAGCTACGTTCACAGAATAGGTGCTGTCCTGATATCCCTGATGAGTGTAAATTAGGTATGACATGGATGTTGTGTATGAGGTAGGCAAGTGTTGATGATGTAGAACAACAGTGATCTGCACTGGTTGGTAATGCAGCACTCAAATTATGTCTCCCTATTGGAGCATTGAATTAGCAGATGACAGAGCTACATCACAAGATTTAGTAACAAAAATATACGTTTTTAAGGCTTCTTGGATAAAAAGGCGTTAACTGATCATGTCCTATATTTGCTTTTATGGGGAAAGTGTTTTTCTCTGCATCCTCTATTAAAGGTCCCCTCTAGCTGTCACTCAAAGGGTAATCCAATCTTTCCAACAACTAGTGCGTCGGTGCTTTCTACTGTGAGTTTATACTTGCAGGTGATTATTACCTTAGCCACATCCACCCCTCACACACGGGGTTTCCCCACACCCTTTCACCCGCACCTCACGGCCATCATAAAGTGATCTCACTGGCTGAAATCCAGGGAAACTTTAACATTGCAGCATCTTGCATGTTGGGACGTGTAGCTCCCTATCCAGGAGGGAGAAAGTGAAACCACGTTGATGTGATTACCCACGCAATTGCTCCGTGTTCTAAAGTCAGTTTCTGTGCTATCCTAACTACTGTGTCAGTTCTTGCTCCTTCTTCGTGCTTTGTGACTGCTGTGCACGATTCATAGCTGCCAAGTGGTACCATCTTGTATCTAGCACCTTTTCCCAGTACCGGTTACGCCTGGTGGGATACCTGGAGTGGGACTATGCATATTGTAAGGTACTGGTGGAGAAAATCCAGAGCAGCTTAGAAACGTAACACACAAGATGTGGAAGTCCCTGATTTGTAAACGTACACCTGGATTTGTGTTTCTCAGTGTTTCTGATACATGTTGCAAGCCAAATTGCCCTAAACCACGTTTGACACCTTTGGGATGTCTTAACTTTTTAGTCAACATCACTTTGACTGTCTTGATTTTTAAGACCAGGCAACACTAGAAGTTGCAGAATACAAAGTGCTATTGGCTGAAAAGCCAGCATTGCACATGACCTGGGCTACCCAGCCTCTTTGAAAGTTGACCCTCCATCCTTCTCCTGGACTCCAAGGTCCATATTTATCACTCTTTCATGCAGTGCAACGCAGCAAGACAACTTGCTGCCTTGCATGAAAGGGAGAGATGGCACGAATGCGCCATATCTATCAAGATATCCCACATTCCTGTCCTCTGAGTGTGCTGGTACTCAATCAGCAGCATAGCTCCAACGCAGGCACCTTTGCGCCATGGTGCAAGGGTGCCTGCATTACAGGCAGGATTGCTTTGGTGCAGGAGGGACAGCTTCCTGCACAAAAACAATAATTGGAGGCATATTCCTCTTTCTAAGTGTGCTGCAGAATGCAACACAACAACGAAGAGAAATATAAGAATTTCTACTTGTTACGCCCCGGGGGGGGGGGGAAGGTGTACATCTCTGACACATTCCCAGATATATCAGTGTTGGTAAAACTGGGAATGCCTCTGGGTACATATACTGATATGTGGGAGCCCTCACACTCCATCCATGTACGCCCCCACAACGTTACTCCAGAATTGCCAATTAATCCCTAAACACACCCTGATACCAGATGGGTTCGCAACCTCAAACATGACTACTCAGATTTCCCAAGGATATTGTGGAAGAAGATCTACCCTTTTGTTGTTACTCAGAGCACCCACGATGGGACACAAGAAA
The DNA here is from genome assembly GCF_031143425.1 of Pleurodeles waltl. Classification (NCBI taxonomy): domain Eukaryota; kingdom Metazoa; phylum Chordata; class Amphibia; order Caudata; family Salamandridae; genus Pleurodeles; species Pleurodeles waltl. The sequence continues at coordinate 1,662,451,253 of NC_090445.1, forward strand.
GATGTCAAAATTTAATTTAGAGAATTTATTGCAGCAATGTTATTCTTGCATAAAACACATGAGTTGTGATTATTATGAAAACAATACAAAGCATGGTAACCAACATTACAAAAATGGTGAAAAAGCTAAACAGTTCAACCATGGTTATTTTATTGTGTTGGTACATGCCTATCTGCAACTACCTCTACTATCGAAAGCATAGTCCCTCTGACAGATCTATTCTGACAACCTGACCCCACCCCCATACCTGGTTAAGATGTACCGGGAAGCCAGGAAGCCGGTCTGGTGTAATGCAGGCTACTTGTCCTGTAGACAGTAGAGGTCAGATTCAGGTTAGCATCAGAGTCAACCAAGTTGTATCTCAGGGACTGCGTGCTGCATTCCAGGATAACCCCAGTGGAAGTGCAATGTCAAGTAGGATTCTGTATATAGTTAAAAAAAATGCCAGAGGACTGGGACTCAATCCACGTATAGCATCGAAAAATGTTTACATGATTCCTAGCTAGCTCACAGTGCCCCGCCTAAACCCCTTAACACACCAGGGTAACAGATGGGTTTCGCAAACTCGAACATGACTACCCAGATTCCCAGGAAAATAGTGGAAACAGATCTACCATGTCATTGTCACTCAGAGTACCCAGACTGAGACACATAAAAGATGTGAAAATGTAATTTATAGGATTTATTGCAACAATCTTGTTCTTCCATAAAACACATGAGCTGTGATTTTTAGGCAAACAAGACAAAGCATGGTAACCAGTGTTACAAGAATGGTGAAAAAATAAACAGTTCAACCATGGTTATGTAATTGTGTTGGTACACTCCTATTTGCAACTACCTATACTATCGAGAGCATAGTGGGAGTACCCTCTGCCAGATCTATTGGGGCAACCGACCCCTCATACCTGGGTAAAATGTACCAGGAAGCCAGGCTGGTGTAGTGCACGCTATTTGACCTGTGGAGTGTAGAGGTCAGATTTAGGATCATCATCAGTCAGCAAAACTGCATCTTGGGCACTGTGTACCGCATTCCAGGTGGCCTTGCGTGGCTTAGTAAATCTCATCTAGGTTTTGTTTCACCCTTGCGTCACTTTGCGTTGAACAACAGCAACACAGAAGTTTGATAAATATAGCTCTAAGTCTGCAGAGGGGAAATTGCCACTGAAAGTGATGCATTTTCCAATGAAAGCTCCCCTCACAATGAAGTGGTATTCTAAAGAGCAATGGACCTACACAGAGAGGGCAGAACAAAAATGATATATTTAGTTAGAAGGAGCTTCAGTGTGCTAAAGAAAATCCGCTCTCAAGCCTACTTGAAGGCTGGATGAATTTACTAAGGAATAGTAAGCAAAGTGCAATATCATTATGCAAAGTGTCAAAAATCCCTCCTCTCATTAGTTGAGCATCTAAAGTTGTTTGTCCTATTTACATTGTTTTTTGATAGACATTTCGCATTAAACATCAAAAGAGAATGCATGTGACAGAAACTAAAACTTAGCAACCCAGGTGCACAGCTTCCTCTTGTGAAAAGGGCAAATACTTTGAAAAGAGATACATGAAGAATAATTTGTAGGTGGTGAGTTAGGAAATTAAAAATCCTTGCTTAGAGGTGCAAAGTATAAGAGTTTGGCTAAATACATCAGAGGCGAAAGAGCCTAAAAAAGTTGTGTTTACAGTGAGTATTTAAAATGGCACTTGTTAAAGCACGATGAAGTCAGCTAGTACCGGTTTTTAAAGGAAACTGAGCAATTTCTCAAGAGCATATGGGTCAGGAGATTTGGGCAATGGTGGTAGTAATGTCTGAACAAACAGTCCATGTCCAGGGCATTAGTACATAGTTTCAGGCTGTTGCCTGAGTCATAAAACAAGCACTGCTGTTGCCAAAACCCATAGTGTGTCTGTTGTGTGCTACTGTGGGAAGCGTGAGCTCCTGCTCCCATACTGCACCAGTGTCGCTGGCAAGTAGCCATGTGACATAAGCAGAACTCCAAGATAGTAAGGTGTGCCAGCTAGGAGCATCAGGCGTGTGGCTCAGCCAGTGATATTCGGGAGTCTGGTGTGCATCTCAATTTCTTTCAACTAAAAAAGCAGTGGACTGCAGGGTGGAGCGGTGAGATGGCTATAGTTCAGGATTGACTGTTTTCATGAGGAACAGAGTCAAGATTGATTTGTATTAGGTAGCCCTCTTCCTAGAGAGGGACAGTGTGGGAAAAACAGCGAGTTGGAATGCTACCCAAAGTAAATGCCACTAGTTAGACTATTTGCAGGTATTCATCCCATCACCTGTTGGGTGTTTGATTGCCAGTCGTATGCCTGGAAACGTGCAACTAGCACATAGTGACAAGCCTGCTGTTTCCAATGTTTGTGAATTCAAAAAAAGAAGTACATTTGCACCCGATCAAGGAGTACTTCTATGTGGGTGGAGATTTACTACTTTTCTGGTAAACCAGCTACTATACATATTTATGTTGCCTTATGTTATGTGCATATATAACACACACTATCACCCACGAGGGTATCCTAGTGCTGCGCAGGTGTGCTCCTAGCCCTGCCTATGTTAGGTTGGTTGATTGAAAAGCCAAGACTTCAGCTTCTTGCAGAGTTTAAGAAGAGAGTAGGAGGCTCTGATGTGGAGAGGGAGGCCTTCCATGCTATAGGAACAATGTAAGAGAACGTCCATCCTACCGGTCTGGTTCTGTGTATGCTTAGGATGAGTGCAAGTAGGAGTCCTGTTGAGGGGAGGTGTCTGGGTGATTAGTGCAAGGAGATACGACTGTTAAGGTAGGTGGGGCCTGAGTTGTGTAGTGCCTTGAATGTGTGTGAGGAGTTTGATTTGAGAACATGTGTATATTGGAAGCCAGTGGAGCTTCCTGGGGTATGGTGTGATCTGAGTTCCGTGTGGGAGGTTGAGGATGAGTCCAGTTGATGAGTTCTAGATGGTTTGTAGTCTTGTAATGAGTTGGGTGATGAACTCGGCATAGATGGTGTTCCCATAGTCCAACTTGCTGGTGACTAGGGCTTGAGTGACAGTTGTTCTAGTGTTGCATGGGAGCCATTTGAAGATCTTCCTCAGCATCTTTAGGGTGTGGAAGCAGGATGCAGTGATGCTGATGACTTGTGCGGTCATATCAAGTGTGCTGTTGATGATTATTCTGAGGTTCTTGGCGTGGATTCTGGGTGTGGTTGTGGGTGGGTTCAAGTTTGGCTGGCCACCAGTTACGGACTGTGGTGAGGTGTCCTTGCTGAAGATTTCTGCTTCTGACTTGTTAGTGTTGAGCTTGAGACAGTTGACTTTCAAACAGTTAGCGACTTCAGTTATTCAGGCGATTAACTTGTTTCTTGTGTTGGGGGTCATTTCCGAGAGCGAGAGTGTGGGTTGTATGTTGTCGGCATAGAAGAGGATGCTGATGTTGTGTACACGGATGGCGTTGGCCAGAGGGATTATGTATGCACCGAAGAAGTAGGGCTGAGCAATGAACCTTGAGGCACCCCACAGATGAGTTTGCGGGCTTCTAAGGATTAAGGTGCCAGACTGACAGCTCATGTTCTAATCGTTATATAGGAGCATATACAGCAGAGTGCGGGTCCTCGGCGCCAATCTTATGCAGAATGATTAGGATGGGGTGTGAGACCATGTCAAATACTGCAGAGAGGTCCAGGTGAATGAGGGATGCCATGTCACTTCTGTCAAGGATCATGAGGATGTCATCAGATCCTTGATGAGTGCTGTTTCTGTATTGTGTTTAGGCCTGAATCTGGACTGCATGATGTCTAGGAGCCGGTGGTTGCTGAGGTGGTCAGTCGGCATCAGTTGATTAGTTTCTCTAAGGATATGGTAGGAGGGAGGTTAGTCTGTAGTAGGAAAGCAAGTGGTCAGAGGATGGTTTCCCAGAATATGGCTGAGTCAATGGAAGCGTTAAGGATGAATGTTAATGCTTCGCTGATAGGTAGGAGTCCTTTGGTGAAGGCATCGCGGGTCAAGTGTCAGATGGAGCCCCCAAGGGGATGGTCTTCATGGGAGCAGCAATTTTTGACTGTGGTAACAGCAGGCCATGAGGTCAGAGTTCGTTCATTGGCTGTGATGGGAAGCTGAGCTGCAATGGTGACAGGATCCGGTTGACGGTCGAAGTTGCTGAATATAGAGGTAATATTGTTGCAGAAGAATTCTGAGAGCTTGTTGAGGGGGTGATGTGGCTGGAGACAGCAGGAGGTGCAGTAAAATCTTTGATGACAGCAAAGATTTTCTGTGAGCGCTGATGTCAATGCGGTCTGGAAGAGCATTGCATTTGGTGTTCCATATTTGCTGGTGGTAGCGTCTGAGGGCTGATTTGAAGTTGCCTTTAACTGCGCTGTTTTGATTTGTTCTTTAATTGTGCTCCACTTGCTTGCAGTGGCGCTTCATCAGCCTGAGTTCCTCTGTGTACCAGCTGGCCTGTGCTCGGGCTGTTTCCATTGGGTTGTGGTTGAGGGGAGTCAGGGCGTTGGTGCATTTGGTGATCTAGCTGTTGAGGTTTTTGATGGCTTTCACCAAGTTGCTGGTATGCCCTGGCTGGTGCTCAGAGAGGACAGAAGCTCGCACAAGATACTTTTCCAGGTGCGGCGGGCAGTTCCGGTGGTGGTATGTCTGTGGTGGTGCGGGATGGGTATTCTGAATCTGACAAGGGCATTGTCCGACCAGTTCATAGTTGCTGGCTTGACGACTGGGATGTTGCTGATAGAGGAGAAAATTGTGTCCAAAATGTGTCTGGTGGTGTAGGTGGGTTGAGTAGCGTGCTGGATGAGGCCGTAGAGTTTGCAGGGATGCAGTCTTCAAGGTGAAAGTTAAGGTCTCCGAGGAGGATGAAGGTGCTGGCGATGATGATGAGGGGTGCAATTAAATCTCTGATGTCACTAGCGAAATTGGTGCGGGGTCCTAGTGGTCTGTTTAAAGGCCAGATCCTGATCCAGAAAGTAAACAAGTTAAAACCTCTTATTGAAATACCAGAAAAACCGATACAAACAGCAGAGCTGACTAAGGGCCCCAAGACTTGACTACCAAATCAAGAATGTATTTGAGGAGTGGGACACCCAAAGCACACATGCTGAAGCAATGCCCCTGCCCATCCCATCTGGGAACTTATGACATTGGTCACATATAGCACAATGGCCTTGAGTTTCTGGCCAGGGATCACTTATTTTGAATGCATTTTCACTGCCAGCACTCTCCTTTGTCTCTGCTATGGGAAGTCTTTATTGCAGAGTTGTCAAATCAGTGTGTGTATGTAGGCACACCTTTTACGAACCACTTTATCAAGTGAGGGATGGCCCAATGTACTAAGCCCGAGTTGCAAATAGTAGAGGGTAAGCAAGGAATCAATTTATACGGCGAGCTCAGCTAGAGTCGAGCCAGGGTCAGGTTGGCTCTAAAAGTCTGTGTACGAGCTGAGCCATGAAATCATTTGCCATGTATATCGCGCAACAAACATGATGTAAAAGTATGATACAATCTCTTCAGAATTCAAAAAAGTGTATTTCTTTAACATGACGAAGAGTTTCACCTTAGTACAGTCGTTCCCAACCTGTGGTCAGGGGACCCCTGGGATCCGTGAAGCCTCTTCAGGGGGTCCGTGACTGCTTAGAAAATGTAGTAACTTTAACAGATTAGGCCCCCAGCTTTCAGTAGTGACTCATTGGGCGTGGTTCCCGGATTTCAATACTGAATCTGTGGGGGCTCCTGGGGTCCAATACTGATAAAGTGGGGGTCCGCAGAAGTCAAAAGGTTGGGAATCACTGCCTTAGTACATCAAACAATATCACTGCATGGGCAGACATTTATTAAATGTGAGAGTTTTTAGAAACATTCATGGCTCCCCACACCGACGATAGTGACATCAGTGAACTATGAGGGAAATAAGTAAACATGTAAACCCTAAATGTGGCCTAGATTGTTCTAGATGTAGCAACATTACACTCTATAAAATCAAACATAAGAAGTACATGTACAGTGCACATCCTGAGCTCAAGCATTTAAAAGTGCACTCACTTGTGATAAAGAAGAAGGAGGCTCTGTGAAATAATATATTGCCACATAATTTGGACAAGCATTGAAGCAGGTATTGATTCCAAGTTATCTGGTTTCACATTTTGAAATTCAGCCTCAAGATGGGTATCTCTGTGTCTCTCACTCCTGTTTACATCAAAGAGCACAGTTTTGCCTTTCATTCTTGGTGCATGACAAAAAAACAACACTGAGACAACAGACCAGTGCTTAATTTGTGCCGGTGTTTATCTGTGCTCGGTATCTGCAATTATGTATTAACACTGGTCCTTTTTATGACACTTCACCACGTGGTGGCATTGTCTGCCTATTTTTAGCAGAACACATTAGATTAGCAATATAATACACACTAAAGAATAATAACAGGGCATAGGGCCATAGGGACTGGCATTTGGCAGCTCTGGCAGGGGCAGTGGGTGGCGCAAACCGCAGTGACATCCTATGCAATAACTCGGGCCCTGGAACTTATATTTTACAAATTAAGCTCTGCAGTAGACCCGACTGACTAAGGGCCGAAGAAGCAACTGACAAGCCAAGAATGCTTTTTTGGGGGATGGTCAAACCTGTAAACCACCTCACACTGCCTTTGCCCCAAAGTTATTCACCTGAGCAGCATTTCCCTTGCTAAAACCTGGAAGCATGTTTACAATGTGGAAAGCAAAACTCAAACCTCAAAACTCCAAAAATGCAAAGCGATGTTTGACAAAATGCCATAACTAGCTGAAACTATCACATGTGATGACAAGCGACAGCTTGGCAGCGCTCTACCTGTGTGGTGTTAGTGAGGCTTGGGAAAACTTTGTCATTACACAAAACCCCAAGTACCTGCTGTGTCATGCTTGTTTTCTGTACTTGCACACAAACAAATTAGGGTGTGGATCGAAATTAACTATCGATAGTCAATTCGTGTGTAAACTGAACAGTCTGTCCCACTATAATGACTAATCCAATATATTCCCAAATAAGGTCTGTGGCTTTTTGATAAGCTGCTCTCGCACAAGACACTTTTCCTTGCGTCGCCGCTTAATTAAGCTTTTTCAGTTTCCTCAAACAAGTCCAAAAATGGGTGCGCTTTAACCATTACTAGGACACAGTGACGGGGGTCAGCATCATTCCATCATCCAGTGTAATGTGCTACACGGTCTGACTTTTTAGACAATGTTACATCATGTGAGTGAGAGACAGTGTGTCACGACACATTTAGGTCTTCCCTATGAGGCCGGTCCTGCAGCCACCAGTCTGGGGTTGCCTTTGCTTTGATTTGGAGGAGACCTGGCTTGGCAGTTCAGCTGAATTATTTCTATTGGAGCAGGACCAAGACTGGTTTGCACATGGCAGGTCTCTGGCTTGAGTGCATTGCAGGCGGAAAAAAAATGCTGAACAGGAATATGGCCCAAGCGATCGCCAGTCACTGACCAGCAGGTCCCTTGCTCACTGTGCCTCAAGTTTCACCCTTTCAAGCGGTCTGAATAGGCCAAAAATGGTCAGGGGCTGCTTATGCTTCCACCTGGAAGTGACCTGGCCTGGCAGTGACGGCTGAACTGTTCCAATTGATGCAGGACCAAGACTAATTTGCATCTGCCAGGTCCCTGACTAGAGTGCTATTGCCATGGCTTAGATTAATTCAAATATTCCTTCCATCAAGTTGTTTTCTTTTTGCAGTAGACACCTTAAGCGGGATGGGCCACACGCCCTACGTGGGAGGACACCCTACGTGGCTCACTGAGCCCCAGGACTGAAGCTGCACCCTACTGGCGGGACCCAAGTAGCCTGAAACTAGTCTGGGTGTGCTTGTAGTCCCATTTGAAGAGGACCTGGCCTGGGCGGCAGGAAGGACTGTTCCTACTGGGGCAGGACCAAGACTGATTTGCATATACAAGTCTTTGCTCAGAGTGGCACAGTGGGTGAACACAATGGTATGAAATGACTCCTAGAGCTATGGTCAGTGGCAGAGATCAATTCAAGCATTCCTTCCACCGGAATGTTGCTTGATTCAGTAGGCACCTTAAATGCGAAGGGTAAACCTGGAAGTGTGTCCTGCACTCACTCTGCCAAGGGACTCACATTGCACCCTACTGATAAACTGAACATGTTCTGGGGTTGCTTGTGTTCCCATCTGGAGAGGACCGATCCTGTTTTTTTGGGATGGGCTTTGCATATGGCAGGCCTATGTCTACCAAGAGGGTGCATTGCCAGGGGCTGAGATTATTGCACACATTCCATCAAATTGTTGCTTGTTGCAGTAGAGACTTGTATCCACTGGCAGTAGCTGCACCTTCTGCATGACAGACCCAGAGGCTCACGAATTCTTAACATGTTGCAGCACCAGTATTTGCTGTCGGCAGAACGTGTGGCCAGGCTTCAGGGTTGGTTTGGGCACGAGGACCCATGGTGGGCATGAAGGGATAGTGATAGTGAGAAATTGGGATTGTGCAACTGCACAGGTCGACCCCACCCCCATCAGCTCTGGAACTACGTGTTCCAGAATGCAAAGTGCTGTTGGCTTAAACACCATGACTGGCTGAAGGTGCCACACATAACCAGGTGTTCATTTTGCCACAATCTGATGTATGCACCTGATAAGCAACAAAATGCGTGCGAAGAAATTGAAAGCCCTATAAATCACACTGAGCGGCTGAGGCAGGGCCACCGCTTCCGGCCACGAAGTACAGATTACAGAAGTTGTCTTAACTGGTTCCACCCACCCACAGAGCGCCGGAAGCTTTGTAAAACCGGCTGCTGCTAAGGGCTCTGGCGATCCTTCATGTGCGAGAAAGGGCAGTCCGGCAGGGAACGTACAGGTAAGCAGACCTTTTTAATTATTCATTCATCCATTGTTGAGAAGCCTTCGCCTGGGTGTCAAGAGACACGGCAGATTCGAATCCTGGCCCATGGCTGCCTAATGCACCCATGCCAGGAACACCCATTTAATCAGCCCTGGCTTTTTAAACTGAAAAACGTAACATGCTGGCGTTTGAAATACCATAATTGCAATGAAACAAGCGAAACTGGAATGAGTTGAATTGAATTTAAAGCAGACTAAAAGCCAGGGCTGGCCGGAGGTGATACATAGCGCGACGGCCGCCTTCACGAGCTCTACCGTTCATCTTTCCCAGGTCATCAGATTGAGTGATGATGACAGAGGGTTAACCCTGGAGAGGTTTCAAGTTCTTCCATATGTCATACATTAGTAGCTCATCCGGCTCTGTTGTTTGCTGTGCATTCTGGAACTTGTAGTACTTTGAAAAATGATAACGTTACAAGCAAAACTATTAGCCAATCGCTCGTGGTCTCAGTTGGGGTCCAGGTGGTGTTTCTGCGGATTACAAATCACCGGAGTCGGACGCAGTTCCATGTCACGGCTTTTTGGGTAGCTCTGTAATCATGGACGTCAGTTTACCGAAATACAGGGGTAGCAGAAGCGACATCACACGCGTTTTTATCTTTGCTTTCACTCACACACATGCTTACACACTTTCACTCGTGCACGCACTTTTTTACATAAACCCACGCACACCTGCGAGCATGTACACAACATACATTAAACAGTGTTTTTTTACTTACCTCCGCTACCATGGAGGGTCATATACTCATAGTCCAGCTAACTGTACTCCATTTTTATTACAACAATAGTGAATAATATCTCATTCACTATTATCGTAATAAAAAACGGATTGAAAACAAGGAAGTGGCACACCAAGTGACGTCCGTAAGGATGAGCTGCCCCTGTGTTCCTGGCACTGATTTTGCCACCTTTGAGGTCAGGGGTTGCAAAGGCAGTGCCAGGGGTCGGAGCTGCGACCCCTAAATGACGTCCATGTCTGTAATACAGCCCAGGCAGTCTTTCTTTGTGGAGTTTTATTTACTCTCCGTCTCGTGTGTTTTAAAGTTTGCACGATACATACCTGTTAGGTGGCCTCGTGCTTTCCCCGAGAGATCAAACGTGAAGAATAAAAACTATTCACTTAGTCGCAACCTCTGGCGATTGTTCTGGGAGCATTCCATTCCACCTGCTTTTTTGCTCATTGTACCATTGCCACGCAAAGTAAAGTCTTGCATTAGCTTCTAGGCTGCGTCCCTCCTAAACAGGTACACGAGCAATATAGAGATGTCCGTGTCATCTGGGTGGGCGTGTGACGGGGGGGGGGGGGGCTGCATTGTGGCACACTCGTGGGAGGGGGGGGGGGGGCTGCATTGTGGCACACTCGTGGGACTTATAGCAATGCACCCAGAAGATGGAAGAGGTGGACGACGATCCTTGAATGAATTTTATCCTTTGGCAATTATTTGTATTTATTTTGCTGACTAAGCTTTTCCAGACAGGGAGCAGCCGTATGCAAATCATTCCGGGCCCCACCCAAGAGGAAGAGTCAAGACAGCCCCTGAGCCGTGTTCCCTCCGAACAAGCAACGACAGACGCCTGTTAGCTTTTTATTAAGTGCGAGCACATAATACTGAGGCAGAGTAATCCTGAAGCCATCTCGGGCCTCTTCAAACCATTTACAGCCACTCCCTGCCCCTTCAGCTCACTCTTGCAGCTTTCTGCTTTTCCCCTTTCTGACGCTTTTTCGTTTCTCTCTTCCCCCCTCTCTCCCACGTGTCTTTTGCTCGCAGTAAATGCTTTAGACAGAAAACTAAGCGCCGGCCCTCAGAAATAAGTGCTGGTGCCCAGCACCGGAATCAACAATCCCAAATTAAGCACTGGTTGTGAGAAAACTGAAATAGTTACCACCAAATGCAGCGGCCACAGAGGAGCAGAATTAAAAGCAATGCACTGTTGTATAAGTACGCAATTAATCATTAAGTGCGCTTGCTCGAGTTGAAGAACAGAACTGACCAGAATTGTGCCTATTAGGGGTTTTTATAAGATCAAGTTGTTTTTTCGTTTTAATTGAGAAAGCGCCGAGTGGTCCAATGTTAACACTATGGAAATGTGTGTGACGAAAGGTGGCTCAGCTCGAGAAATCATTGAAATATGCCTTTAGGCCAGGGGTCTTCAAACTGGAGGGCGGGCCCCCGTAGGGGGCCCCAAGCGACCCCAGGGCCAAAAGAAGCTTAAAGCTTTATTTTAAGCAGGGAAATAATGAGCGGCAGTAAACCGCTCTGTAATGGTCCATCACTAACATCTTTTGTCATTTAAATCCTAGCTGGGTGTATGTATCAAAAGGAAAGGAGCTCCAATATTCCACAAAAGCCCCACCCCTCATTTCTAATCACGCTGTGGATACTTTTACGTTAGTAGGGCATGTATTTGATTGCAGGTAAGTTCAATTACCGTTTTTAAAAATGCAATGTTTAAATAAGCATAAACGTGTTTATACACTGCCATCTTATAGAATAATTCTGAACATTTTCTGAGGGGGGCCTAATGATTTTTTTTTCCCAATGGGTGGGGGCGCGGCAATAAAAAGTTTGAAGACCACTGCTTTAGGGTGATCTTTAAGTTCCCCGAGTTTACCACAAGGTGGGTTGCAGCGCCTAATAAATAAATAAAATTAAGTAAATATTTAAAAACACAAGAGCCTTGCCTGGCCAACCAGCCTTCAAGAGGACATGGAGTACCGCCTCATTCAAGGTGGGTTTTGACCTTTGCCAGGCCCCATTGGCACCATCTCCAGGAAAGCCTGAAAAGATGGACTGGATTACTATATCCAGCCTGATCACCCAGCATTGATCCCCCTGCGTAGAAGACTGATATAGGTTCTAAAAATAAAAAAAAATTTAAAAAAACGGAACCAGCTTTTGCTGAACGTTTGGGTCAAACCAATAGCATTACAAAACGGTTCTTAGCAGCACACTGGCAAATAAAAACAAGCATTTTCAAAGCAACGGGTTTCGCGATTGCTCGTGTTAGAGCTAATAGCGTTGCAAACTCCTAACCGGACTTTTCACTCGTAATGAAACCTATCGGCAAAAGTGCAATTATGTACGTAACCGGAAAAAGTGCAATTAACTGTGTAACCGGGTCGATATTATGCAAAGCGCTCGATTTCTGCCAAGCGAGATTGCGCTGCGAAAATAGAGAAAAAGTAATCCACGAACAGGTCGGAAAACAGCGAGCCTCGAATGTTTTCTGTACTTGGTCGATGCGCTTGAGGAGGGCTAGCCACCGGAAAAAGCATGATGTATGCATGCCTTCCACTAATGAAATCAAGCAGAGTCTAACAGGCAAGCCCACGAACCAATGAAAGACACTGACTTGACGTGGACGGGGCTCCGAACCCTTTTTAATTCCTTTATTTTTTTTATTTATTTTTATTCTGGAAAGGTATCATACAACAAATACAAATAAGAAAATAAAGCAGATAAAACCCAGCAGGGGATAAACCTTTGGGAGACAAATGTCCATCTCTTAAATGGTGACATACCATTTTGGTTTAAACATTTAATCATTATGAGCAAAAATCCAATCCTGAAATGCCCCCCATATTACCTTCCCTTTCCTCCTCGCATATTTCCCTTTCCGTTCATACAATGCTATTTCCAAATAATACACAGACAATAATCTGGCCAACCATTGTTGCCAAGTCGGGGGTCTGACATTGAGCCAGGCGGATGCTATACACAATCGAAATACTGCCATAGCCACAAATATAAATGCTTCATAAAGATTGTCCGTATCACCCATAACCCCTAAAACCATTACCTCGGGGGTTAGGATTAGATCAAATCCCAAAACTTCTTTCAATACAGATTGAATGCCCTCCTTCAAATCCTTCAATTCCCCGCATGTAGCCATCATGTGTACAATATCTATTCCATACATCCCACATCTTGGACAGCTTGTTCCCAATAAACTGCCCCATTTAACAAGATGAGCTGGGGTATGATACAAATCAAACACAGTTTTGTAATGTTGCGCTTGGAGGGAGGAAGAGAGTAGAATAGTGTATCCCAATTCTAATGACCTTAGAAAGATTTTACTCCCGTCTTCCAGTTTCCTACTCCACTTTTCACAATTCTTCTCTAAATCATCGAGCTGTTCTAACATTAATAATCGGTAGATTGACCTGATTGATATATTAGGATTAGTCACAATATCATCCAGCAATTGAACGCTCCTAAATCCCTGCACCCCTCCTGTTTTCCTTAAAAGGAAATCTCGTATCTGAAGGTATTTAAAAAAATCCCTACGCTCTAAACCATAACACTTCTGTAGATCAACAAATGCCTTAACCCCCAAGTTATCAAAGAGATTCCCCAACCTCTCTATACCTGCAGAGACCCAGCTTGCCATACATTTATCCTTAAATATGTCGGGGAGCAATGGATTCTTTTTGATCATGGTATAACAATTATATCTGCCAAATCCTTTCTTTTTATACCATGACCGCCAGCACTTATAGGCCGCCTCCAATACCTTATATCGAGTTTTCTTGTAGTACCCGGGCTCATGAAAAGTTACCAGACATCCATTAGCTGTTGCACCCATCTGCAGCTCGTATATATTAGGACAATCCTCTTCTGGAATCCCTCCTTTCTTAGAACCCCATAAAGGGCGCATATACTGAAAGGCTGCCGCCATTTGGTATAATTTTTTATTCGGCAGAGACCACCCCCCCCTTTCTCGGGAAAGTGACATGAATTTACTTGCTCTTCTACATTTACCATATGCCCAGATGAATCTCATAACCACTCTATCTATCTCTTTAAATCTCAAATTAGTAAAGCTCAATGGTACAGCCCGGAACAAATACAGCAGCTTAGAGAGGAAAATCATTTTTACCATATTACACCTCCCCATGATGGTTAAATGTAAATTATTCCATCTGCACATATCTTGTCTTGCTTTAGCAAGTATGGGATCCAGATTTAACTTAACAATTTCTCCTACTTGTGGCGTAATATCTATGCCCAAATATACTGCATGGTCGACCCTTCGTGTATCCTGAGTGCTGGCGTATTGATTAATCAATATCTGTGTTTTATCTCTGTTTAGAAGATATCCAGAAAATCTTCCGAACTTCATTGACACCTTTTCAACCTCTCTCAATGCCGGATCAGGGGTGGGAGTTAGTATAGCAATATCATCTGCATATGCTAGAACTTTTATATCCCATCCCTGCCCATGAATTGGTGGAATCTTGCTGTTATCTTCAATCTGTCTAAGCAAGGGATCTATATATACAGCAAACAGGAGCGGAGAACATGGACATCCCTGTCTAGTACCTCTCTTAACCTGGACACTCTCCGATTGTCCCCCCATTAGTTGTATTTTGACTACCGGTGATCTATATAGAGCCCTTATTGCTGCAATAAATTTCTTCCCTAACCCATAATACTCCATTACATGCCATAGATACTTCCAGCTCACCCGGTCAAACGCCTTTTCCGCATCTAATAATGCAACTGCCATCAGCTCCTGGGTCACTTCTGTAGCGTCCAAAAGTGCAATAACTTTTCGGATATGATCGGTAGTATCTCTTTCTGGCACAAACCCATGCTGACTAGGAAAAACTATCTTCCTGATCACACGAGATAGTCGAGCGGCTAATATCTTTGAATATATTTTAGTGTCGCTATTGATTAGTGTAATTGGCCTGTATGACGCCGGGTTTGATGCGAGTTTCCCTTTCTTCAAAAACATTACTATATTAGCCATATCCCATGATGGCGGAATTGCCCCTCCATTCTGTACCTGAATAAACAGTTCTATCATTACCGGAAGCAATATGGCTTTAAATGTTTTATAAAACTCTAAAGGAATTGAATCGGGGCCTGTAGCTTTACCCGTGGCTAAATCCCCCAGTGCTTTGTCAATTTCCGAGATATCTATCTGTTCCCCTAGATATAAAGTATCACTCTCCGATAATTTATTGACTTTGATGGGGGTTAAAAATCTCAACATTTCTTCCTCTGAGTATATAGATGTGTCATCATACAATTCCGTATAATATCTGTGGAAAACCCTCCTAATTTGATCCACTTCTACAACCATTTGTCCTTGCCAATCTTTAATCTCTCTAATAGTCCCGGATGCTGTTTTCTGGCTTGCCCGTATTGCTAATAAACGCCCAGATTTTTCTCCATACTCGTATCCTAATGAACGCTGCGCTAGATATTTCTCTGCTATTCTTTGGGTCATAGTTTCGTTAATTGCGGCTTTAGCTATTACAACTTCCTCCTGAACCTTTTTAACATCACCCCCTGTTTCTATCGCCACAACCAACTGTCTTTCCAATACCCTCAGTTTCATTTGAAGATCTTTTACTCTGTTTTGGGTGCTTTTTTGCTTTTTTATACTAAAACTCAATGTTTCACCACGTATTCCGGCTTTTAAAGTGTCCCAGACTATCTCTACCGGAGCTGTCCCTTGGTTAAACCCCAAAAATTCGGCTATCCACTTGCTCACATGCATACAATATTCCGGGTCCCTAAGAAGCCCTCTTTCAAATGTCCATCTCCTCTCCTTTTGTTCCAACCCGTCTAATTCCAATTCTAGTACTAGGGGATTATGATCTGATACAACCCGCGGATATAACTCCATCTGACCCTGGTTTAATAATACTGGAGAGACCAGAAAATAGTCGAGTCGTGCTACTTTCACATGCGGGGCGGAGTAATAGGTATATCCAGGATCTGGCTTACATAATCTCACCCATGCGTCCACTAATCCTAGTTCTTTCTGAATAGCGACCATTGCATTATATACTCACGGTTTCCGCCCTTGGTATTTCTTTGTAGGCGCTAAAACATCCTGTAATCCCTCCCAGGATCCATTCAAATTACAATCGCCACAAAGAATATACGGGGGAGCCCATCCTATTAATTCTATAGCCAGGGTATCTAAAACTATTGGGTCATCCGTGACCGTGCTATATACGGAACAGAGTGTAAAACTACCATGTCCATAACTACACTCTACAATTACCCATCTCCCTCCCCTATCTGCCTTCTGCCTACCAAAATTTAATTTATTAGTCCGATCTAATATCGCAACCCCTTTAGTTCTAACCTCTTGTTCTGTTCGAGCAATTACTTTCATACCAAGTGTACCCAGAATTCCGGCATTCCTATATTCCACATGTGTCTCCTGTAAACAGTAAATGTCTGCTTTAAAAGTTTTAAGTTCCTCCACTACTCTACTTCTTTTACGAGGGTCATTTAACCCACAAATAGTAACTGAAGCGATTCGAAGTCTAGCCATTTTCTATTTTAGGCTCTCTTTCTCTCTTTTTGTCCTCCCAAATTTTTATATCTGACTGCGCTTTCTCTTGAATTTTCCACTCAATTTGCTCCCCTCCTTTTGTCTCTCCTACCCCTGCTTTCAGTTGCTTCCCTTGTTGCACTCCTACTCCCATCCCTTTCCTTTTTACTCCCTCGTTTTCCCTCCTTTCCCTCCCTTGCCTATCCTTCTTCTCTTCCTCCCCAACCCCTCCCTCCTTTCCCCCTCCCCAACCGCCATCCTTCCTCCCTCCCCTCCCTGGACCAGTCCCTTCCACCCCCCTCCTGTATTAACTTCCTCCCCGAGACTGGCCCCCCATCCTGTAGAGCAATCAGACCACTCATGGCCTGAATGTTGGCGTCGTGACAGTGCGAACCCACCCACCAGTTACCGGAGCACTTTTGCTGACCAAGAGACTCTATTTCGCTATCTGGCCCCATCACATATTCTTTTGCTTTAATTTCTGACGTGAATATCTCTGTTTTCCCATTCAATATTATTTTGAGGCGAGCCGGGGCCAGCAAATACGCTTCCCTGCCTTTTTCTAGAACTGGTTTAATAAGTTGTCGGAGCCGCCATCTCCGTTCAACAGTAGCATGACAAAAATCAGGTCGAGTGAAAAAAGTCACCCCATCCACAGTGCGAGGGGTATTTGGGCGGGTTTTATCCAAGATCTCCTGTCGCAATAAATAATTCCCAAAATACACTAAAATTGCTCTAGGATATTTGGAATCTGCACGTTGGCCCCCCTCCCGCCGGTTTAGCGGAAACCTATGTACACGCTGCAGTTCATTCTCCCAGCTCCAGTTCCCCAGCTCCGGAAAAGCACCACACAAAAAATTTATCATATATGTCCGTATATTGGTTCCTTCTAGCCCTTCCGGTATACCCAGAATTCGGAGATTATTCCTTCTTTGCCTGTTTTCAAAATCTTCCAATTTCCACATTACATCTGTCAATTGTTCATCCCTCATCGTATTCTGTTCTTTAAGATTAACAACATCCTCCTCGACCGTTACGATCCTTTCTTCCATTAAGGATAGCTTAGTCCCAATTTCTGTACATGATTTGGCCACTTTACGAACTGTTCCCTGTAATCTCTTCGTGGCAACCCTTGCACGTCGACTTTCGATCCTTGTTTCTGTTTGCAACTCTTTGATTGAGTTATAAATTGACTGCAGCATTCCTGCCTCAGCCCCCAGTGCGGGCGGGCTATAAGTAGGGGGGGCCAATATCTGATTCCTTATTGCCATTAGCTGAGCCCTGGTTAGTTAAAGTTATAGATGAGGAATCTGTGAGTCCAATACCTGCATAGTCCCATTTTAAATTCCTACCGCCCATGGATGACGGGTTTCCTGAGGACCCCTGAGCGCAAGGCCGTGCTTTGACCAATTTAAGCTGTCGGCGCAGCTGTCGCACTGTAGGTTCGTTGCTTGAGGTTTTATCTTCGGTCTCCGATGTTTCACTGTCCTCAGACCCGCCAAGACTGTGATCGCCACTGCTGAGATCAGACTCTTCTGTCAAAGAATAAAATTTATCACTATTATCCTTTCCCCATTCCACCAATTGAGAGACTTTTCCTGCTATTTTGCCCAAGGTTTTAGTATTTGAGAAACTCTTATGCAAATTCTCTTCTTCTGTTGTAGATTTTAATATAGACGCACCTCCTTCCCCATCTCGATATTCCAATTGCTCAGACCAGTCGAATTGTTGTGCTTGAGGCTGCTTAATCTCGGTATAAGAGCCAGAATTATTTTCTCTTACTCCCTCTGACTGTCTTCTGACTCTGGCATGCCTTGCTTAAGATTCACAGAAGGATCGTTGTTCATAATACATCCACTTATACTACTACTACTACTGCTCGGAAGGGGTTCTGTCCCAACCACCTTACTCTCAGAGGGGAGGGTTAAATGTACAGGCCGCATATCCTGTGCCCCTCCTTCAAGAAACGTTGTGATAGTAGATTGACTTTTGCCCTTGACCTTAATTTCGGTGGGGGGAGTGGTAATACTACTCTCACTTGTCTTAACACCTCTCAACATATTTTCCACGGCCGGTTTAGCAACCGCTGTCGTCAGGCGTTTGTTTGATCCCGTTTTCTCTCCTTTGCCGCTACCAGCCCGTGTCACTTTCACCCCTTCCATCTTTTCTCCTAAATTCCGGAAGGGTTTGGGAGGCATCTTAGTCTTTAATGCGTGTGCCAACAGCCTAAATAGTCCTTTTACCCCAGACGACACTAAAGCTGTATCTGCTATTATTTGTTTTGTCAAGTTTTTCCAAAGCCATAAGGGGGTATATAAATGTCGACCGAGATCATCTTGCACACTTAATACCAGCATCAGAGTTCTCAGATATTCGCTCTCCCCCTTCTCTCTTTTTTTCCCCCCCAAACCGCTCCCCTCTGTCCAATATTTTTACCTCTCCCCCTCTTACCGCAGTAGTAGAGTAGTAGAGTACACCTGGCTCTCCACCTGTTTGTTTTCTCTTGTTTATTGTTTTTTTTCCAGCCGAGCTCTTGTCCTTTGTCCTTGTCCTGTCTGCTTTTCTTCTTGATCTTCTTGATCTCCTCCTAAATTCGCCCTTCTGCTCCTCCAGATAAAAGCAGAGTTTTTAATCCTGGTAGTCCTTTACTCCTAAATCCTTTGCAGCTACAAGCATAATCTTCCAAAAAAAAAAAAAAAATGGAAGGGGAGCCTCTCCGCCCCATATGCCTTCTTGCAAAGGGACTGTCAAGCTTTGTCAAGCTTTGTGCAGCCTTATCCGTGCAATCTTACCCCAGACGCCAGTGGCTCAATGTAGCTCCTCACTTTCTTCCATGCGGGGTAAAAGAAACCAAAAAAGAAAAAAAGGCAAAACGACCGGCAAACCAAACTCGGCCCGGTTTCAATTGCCTATCACTGCCGTAATCACTTCGGCCGCCGCCGCCCTCCTCCCCCCCCCCCCCCCCCCCCCGGCAGCTGAACCGCGGGGGAGAGTGAATAATAAAGACGGGCCGAAATTCGGCCTCTATCCGCCGTCGCCCGTTTTATTCCGCCGCGGCCACCGCGGCCGTTTACATTCTTTTCACTCCCGCTGCGAGCACAACCGCGGGAGAGGAAAAACGAACCGCTCCCGTGGGAAGCTCGCAGCGTGTCAGGCTGCTCCACCACGGACGCCTCGGCCGCCGTTCCTTCGGCTCCCCTGGTGGGCGGAACTGCGAGAACGCAGTTACGCTGACGCCATGTTGCCCTCGCCCTTTTTAATTCCTAAAGTGTCTCGCTAGCGAAACGCATGCGCATGTGACGCAGGCTCGACCCTAAAAAATAGATATACAAACGTAAGAGGTAGCAACGCTGATAGGTTCACTTAGCTGTGACCCTTGCAAGAGAGTGCTTTAAATGGGCCGGTACTCTCCGGTACTGAGTACCGGCACTTTTTTATTTTGAGAGGGAGAGTACCGGCACATCTCAAGAAAAACTTAATACTTTTAATTGGAGAGTACCGGCACTTCTCTGAAACAAGCAGGTTCTCTGGTACAGAATACCTGCACTTCTATTTTTCCATTTAAAGCACTGCTTGCAAGGGTAATAAAACAAACACCATGGGACCCAGTAATCCTTATACCTGTTATCAGCTGCACCAGGAGACAGTTCCCTTTCGAAAGTCAGCTATCTATGGGCTTTTATCAACTTTATAATTGTTCTCAGATCCAGGAAGTGACAGTGTCACATTAAATATGGGGAAACCAGATTAAAAGCAATAAACAGTGTTGGCTCCATCCAACTAAAAAGCAAATGACAGAAGGCAGTAAAACCCTACGCAGCGGCGGCTTCTCCATTAGGGCGGAGTAGCGTCGCACCCCGGCAGCAGCAGAAGCTGCAAAACCTTTAACAAAGGAAACGAGAATAAACTATGTTTATTATCGTTTCGTTTGTTAATGGCTGGGGCCACCGGGGTGACGAGCACTGAGGGGGAGTTCACAGCACTCCCCTCAGAGCGCATGTATGTTTGGCCGGCCGTTTGGGGCCGGCCAAACACACATGCGCAGTAGGCTCTCTCCAGCCCATGAACACAGTTGCCGGGCTGGAGAGAGCCTGCACAGGCTCCCAGTCTGCCTGGGAGCACCCTGGCTGGGCGCTCCTAGCCAATCCTGACGCTGCTCAGAGCAGTGTCAGGATTGGCCGCAGGGCAGGCTGGGAGCCTGTGCCTGCCTGCAGCAACGGGAGAAAGAGGAGCAGAGAGACAGATCTGGTAAGTTATTATTTTTTTTAAAAAAAAGTTTTATCTTTTTTATTACATTTTACCCCCTCTCACCCTCCGCCCCGCGCGGCGCACTCGCCCTGTCCCTTGTGAGCAAGCGAGCCGCGACTGAACAATCATAGGGCTGCCGTGTTGTAGCCTTAACATATCTCTTAGCAGGAGTCATGGCTGCTAGGTCCGTCACATACAGTTACAGGGATATACAATGGCAAATCCGCTTAGGGACCCTCCCACCTACACTTCCACATAGGGCATCACTGTCTGAAGCCCATCAGTCTTCACCCCAGGTCCTAACTAGTTTCCTTGTAGTTTCAAACAATTGTCACAGCGCCAGGATACCAGTTTTTGGTCGCAGTGCGCTTTACAAATGGGAAAAAAACCTAGCAATGGAGAAGTTGTAAAGTTTAAGAACTTTGCCAGTTTGACTCTTCCGTAAGCTAGCAAAGACATAACAAGAAGTGTCCAAGCCAAATGGTGTTTACCTTTTAGAAGCAATGTAGTCATTTAGGATTTACTAAAGCTGTTTATCCTTTTTTGCCAATGCACATCAACAAAAACAAAGAAAATGGTGTCTTCCCGATGCCAGTATCAGCAAAAAGTAGAATGATGTGCATGTGTCATAACACTACAGAGGCTCAGTGTGATCACGTACACATGCTTTGTTCACCACTGTTGGAAGGTGGATTATTAGTAGGGGTAAGTATGCACCTACCACTAACAATAGGGCCAGCAAAGCCAAATAAGGTCGAGTCAAGGTCTCAATACAATAGCCTCTGGTCCACCCTCTGGTAGCTGGCTGCGAGCGGGCAGGCTTAACTCCGGAGACTGGTATATAAAGCAGTTAAATGCACCAATAAATTAAATGAGACACAACACATAATAAAAGTCCACACCAATTTATAAAAAATAGGAAATATTTTTATCCTTAAAATGACACCAAAATGACATAAACCCTATACAGGGAACCACCGATATGAATTTTTAAAGATTAAATAAAAAAAATGTGCTTTCTAGTATGTAAAAGACAATAGCACGAACCGGGGACATCTGGTTGCGTTAGACTGGGACCAAGTCACAATTTGAGGTCGACCGTGATGGAGCCCTGCTTGGATACACTGAGCATCAGTCTCAGTCAAAAGTTTACCTTTAGACTTACAAACTTTTCTGGAGGATTTTCTCCCAACGTCATGTGGTCCTCTTCAGCAAGCAGATTGCGATGCAACGTCATTGGATTGCTTTTCTGCGTGGCCCTAGTCAAATCCTGGAAGTCTGGTGCTCCAGAGCTTTCAGCAGGACGAACCTGAAATTCAGGCCTCGTTGCGGTTGAAGGTAGTCGGCATGACTCGCAACATTGGGTCGGTCCATTTCTGGAGCTTTTTCTAAAAGTTGCTCCAAACGTCTCCAAAAGTCTGGAACTTCTTCCTGAAGTTCCCCTTGAGAGTTCAAAGTGTCCAAAACACAAATCTGAGGGTCTAGAGGCTCTGAGATGGTCCTTCAAAGTTTGGAACTACAATTCCTACAGTGCACCTGGCTAAATCCTTAAAGGTCCATTGGACACACTCCAGGCTGGGGACTTTTTGTGGGAGATGGTGCAGGGAAGCTCTGTTAACCTGTTTGCTTTCAGGGAGTCCACTCCTTAATTCTTTTGGAAGCAAGGCAAAGTCTTCAGGACTGTAGTACCCAGTGTGCAGCAGGAGCAGACTTTCAAAACGCTAGTCTTGTGGGGTGCAGACCAGCGTTGCCGCAGGGCAGTCCTTCTTCTCCTTGTAGTTTCAGGCAGCAGATCTTAGTTGCTGTGCGGCTCTCACATATTTATTCAATGATCTAGGGTGACAGGCACAGGGGCACCCCTGTTCAGTGAAATAGAGGGTGCCACGCAAAAGCATGACAGCTTCCTCCAAAATATGGCATATTCCTGTCCCACAAAGCACTGTACTGCAAAATTTAAGATGGTTGATTTCTCTTCTGCAGGGTAAGACCTGGGTAAACCAACCTACTGGTGTGGCTCATTTCCATTAACACCCCCCCTCTAGACTATCTGCAAATTCCATTCCTGGGCCTTCCACCTGGCTGGGGGCCACAGGAGAGAGGGAGGGTAGGCTTGGCTAACATTCCTTACTTCTGTGTTCTCTTTGAAGCCCAGTTTGATTTACTCAGGCCCCTTTTCAGCCTGTACTCTGCAGCTGCAGAGCTCCCCTGTCCGACATGGCACTTCTTGGGAGAATCTTCCTATATGTTTTTGCTTTTTTTCTCAGTCTTTGCTGAATCCCTTTGCGCGACCTTAGGACTAAGGGCACTTCTCCACTGTATCACAGTGGGAAAGTGCATGCACTCTTCCTACCTAAGTTAGGAAGGGGCGGGTATGGACATCGTTGAGGTGCTGTACCCAGGAGGACCCTGCAGATAAGGTACCCCACATACATAGGGCAGGTACGGCCCTGGACAGGGGGACGTTGCACTGTGCGTGCCACCCCCTTGAAGACTCTGTCAACTTAGGCCTGATTGGATGGGATAGCGGGGGTGCTAGTGCCCCTGCGCTCACAGTGGTAGCCCCTATGCAGGGGCCAATCCTGAGCCAGCCTTATGATTTCCCTGGAGGGCGCTGAAGATGGGGCAGGTGGTAGGGCGCTGAAGATATAGTAGGGCATGGCAGGTATACAAAGAGTACTCTGCTTAAGTCAGGAAGACCCCCCACGTGGGTGTCCCCTACCGAGAGGGGACGGCCACGTCCATGTTCCCTCTGTGTGCGCATACTGGCACATCAGTGGTTTCCCATAAAGATATTGGTTCTGGCATTACATGCCAGGGTGTGCTCACTTGCACATGGGGATTCCAAAATAGGGGCTGAGCCTGATAGCGCAGGCCAGTATAGGCGCACTTGCCCCCTTTGTGGTGGATGTAACCTTAGTGTCCAGCCTGCTTCTGCAGGCTTGTATGTGCTCCAGAGCACATGTGCCTAGGGGGTGCGTAACACCCATGCTTGTTCACATTGCCCATGAGAGCTGCTCTGCCCATAACATGGGAGAAAAGAGCCTTATTAGGTCTGGCTGCAATAGAGGATTGCAGAGGAGCTTCCTCATGATCTTTGGTATCATTTGATTGAGTGCCAAACCCCCCTCAAGTGGTAAAACTGGTGTTATTAAAATGCCCTAGAAATGCCACTTCTAAGAAGTGGGCATTTCTAGATTCTAAAATGCTTTGTGTGTGCTGTAAATTCAGCTTCATTCGTCTAGGTGCGGGGAAAGAGCACATCTGTGCATTCCCCAAGCAACAGCTATAAAGTTTGGGCATCCAGAATGACAGACCTCTGCCACTTGGGGCCTGGGATAGATCAATTGGAGGGGGAGGATTCTGACACTCACCTGTCGGAGACAGAGCATGATCCCCACTAAAGATAAAGATCTACATTACACATACTCAGGATGGATGGGCAGGGAATTTAGGGGAGACCTCTGTGGTTCAAAGAAGAATACTTTGAACCACCCTAACTTAAAAGGCATACTTTAGTATAACTAGTGGTGCTATCCTTCAGCAAGGCAAATTTGCATCTACAGCAACATGGGACTGATACTGCTGGACCTCATGGTGCGCACTACCAGAGGAATCTGTTGTTCACAGGAGGATAACTGTCGAGGTAAGGGATCCGCACACCCTTCCTGTATTGTGGCTGGCTTGAGCCGACTGCCTGCAGCTGTGTCGTAACCCGAGGTGTGCTCTCCAGTTCCAGGTTGGTTGCTCCCTGTTCTCTGCATAGCTCTCAGGGACATCAAAGGCCTCCTATGAGGGATTTGCATTGTCTGCCAGTACCATCTGGAGAGTGGTGCCCTCTGCTGGACTCCATCAGGCAGCCGCGGTGTGAGTGTGGACTAAGTATTGTGTTTGGAGACTGGAATAACCTGGTGCGGAGCCTGCAAGTACTTCCCGCACTTCAGGTGAGTGGCCCTTTATCGTGGGGACTACTGCACACCGAGACGTCTTGAGGTGTGAGCAGGATCACCCGCTGCAGGTCCCTGCGTGGGCCTCGGTTGTCGAGTAAGTTGTATTTCTCTTGTGTGACCCTCAGCTGCAAGCGCATTGCGTGTTGTGCTCCGTTGATAAGTTGCAACCATCAGAGGTGGGGGTGCAACCGGAGTTGTGCTATACACTACCTAGTATGGTACGGATGAACTTGCGTCAGTGTGTGTCCAGGGAGTCCGGTGCGATTCATGCACCAGGGAGGTACGGAAACAAAGTTCCTTGTGTGACCAGATGATCTAGACTGACTTAAGTCATTGAGCGCTAGACGTTGGGCCTCATTGCAGAGAGGTGCTGGATTTACATTCTTTGTGGGAGCGTCCGGGAGTGTCTGGTGTGGTTCAAGTTATTGTGCACCAGACTAGTGCCTCCTCCTGCCGAGGTACCGCATTAAGAATTGTCTTTGGAGTGATTATATGGTCCGGAGCGATTCAGGCCATCTGGCCCCTGACGTTGTGCCTATTTTTTGTGGAGGTACAGCACTGAGCACTTTCACGTGGGAGCATAACAGTCTGGTGCAGCTCAAGCCTTTGTGCACCAGACATGACCCCACCTTGTAAAGAGGGTACATAACTACTAACTCGTCGTGTGCAACCAAAATTGTTGAAGGTGACTCAAGTCAACACGCCCCTACTGTGCACCTCCGTTCCTGGGGTGCTGAAATTGGTAACTATTGTGTAACGCTAGCTGTCTGGTGGTGCTGGGTGCCAAAGTGGCCAATTGGCAGTTCCAGTGACTCTCCCCTTGTGTGTTGAGACTTCTGAGTGAACCTCTTACTGGTAGCCCAACCACCTCCTTGCTAATTGTTGCTGGATTGGCTGTTGTCTTTCCTTCATCTACCCATTCTGTCCCCAGGATCCTGCATAGTGTGACTAGGGCTGCAAGCGGCAGAGTATCCAGGGAGGAGGGTTGACTCAATCTATGGTTTGTGGTGGGGTGGGATAGCAAAAGATGGTTGGTGGATGGAAGGCCGTTTAGGACCCAGAGTGCCTGCAAACACAATAGCATCCACCAGCAGGATTTCAGGGCACTGCATTATGGTGTCAGAAATGCATGCGTATGAGTGCGTGTGTGCACGAGTCGACTGATACCCGTGGCACCGCCCAGCGGTGCAGAGTAGACGTGCAGGTGAATGCGAGGGCAGCACCGTGGTGTTTCTGGTCACGTTCTTCTACCAGGGAATTCCTGAGGTTGGCATTACAATTTACTAGTGCAGCCTAGGCTGCAGAGCAATGTGGAAGTGTTACAACCGCTGTATGTTCTTATTGCTGCTAGCGTTGGGCACTGTGGTGCACCCTGAATTTAAATGTTACATTAAGTTGGTAAACTCTAGGGTGAGTCTTGTGCTGACAACGTTTGGCACCACATGAGGGTGTGGGGAATTACCATGATACTAAGGCTGTTTTGACAATGTGTATGTTAAACACTATATATATATATACCTACACAGTGTGTGAAGTCTCATTTATGCCGCTCAGCGTGATTATGATGGGGAAGTGCTGATCCCTTGCTTTACACATTGCCTCTGTGATAAGCCTGACTGCTCTGTGCCAAGCTACCCAAGGGTGAGGGCAGGTTATACAGCGAGTGTGATTACCCGCCCCTGATGGCAGTGGCAAGATTCTGCCTGGCTGGAGCCTTGCCGCAGCCAACCAGAACGTGCCGCCTCCAACATCCCCCCCCACCAGATAACCTCTCCTCAACGCAGGCCACTCATCACCTCATCATATAGTCTCATGGCACCCCACCCCCAGGGGCACATAGGGGAGACCATAGAGATGACAAATGTGAAATAAGGTAGATTACCACTTTGGAAATACCTCTTTCCTAAAGTCAAATTTGCATATATTTTACTTTTAAAGACTGCAAAGCAGGGCTGCCTTGAAAAATGACAGCAGGCAACAAACCAGTGCACATTCCAGTGCAGGTAATCTACTGGGCCTCTGAACCTCTCTGGCCTATTATATTATAGGGACTTATAGGTAGTTTGAATCCCCTGGCCTTATATACTAGGGACTTACAGGGATCTGTCATTGCCAATTGTAGATATACCTTTTTACCATATACCTTTTTCATCAGAGCACACGCCCTGAGCCTGGTTAGCAGAGCCCAGGGCACACAAGTCACTTACCACCAGTACTAGTCGGAAAAGATGCGGGTGAACAGGACTAAAAGGATGACTTTCTCACAACCATGCATACAGCATGATGAGACCTCAATTTGTTTTATTTTATTTATCATTCCAAGATGGTGGATGCCTGTCTTAGAGGGGTAAATTAAACAAGCATTGGCAAAGCTAATGGGTCTTGCCTGTGCAAGAGGTATTGGTTTTGCCAATGTGTTTGAGCCTTGTTGCACACCAGAGTGGCTGCTGTTTAGCATGGCTAAAAGTTTGTGGCATAGAGGAGAGTGGAGTGCAGTAGCACAGAGTGCCAAAAGTTGTAATAGGGTGTTGTACAGTGGAGTGTTGCAGCGTCGTAGACTGCGGTTGCATAGGTTAGAGTGGTGCAGAGTGGAGTATAGTGGCACAGAGTAGATTGGCATAGAGTGCATTGCTGTAGAGTTCAGTGGTTTAGAGTAGAGTGGAGTGGCATAGAGTGCAGTGCATTGAGAGGAGTGGTACAGCTTAGAGTGGAGTGGCACAGAATATAATACAGTGCAGAGGCGTAGAGTGGATTGCTTCTGAGTAGAGAGAAGTGGCTTAGAGTGGAGTGGTGCAGAGTAGGGTAGAGTGGTGCAGGGTAGAGTAAGGGTGGTGTAGAGTGGCATAGAGTGTTGCGGTGCAGAGTAGATTATAGTGGTGTAGAGTGGACTGGCATAGAGTGCAGTGGTGTAGAATTGAGCGGTACAGATTAGTGCTTTGGCGTAGTGTTTTGATATGGAATACATTGGTACAGAATGCAGTAGCATAGAGTGCAGGGCTGCAGAGTAGTGTGGTGCAGAGTAGAGTAGAGTAGAGTGGTGAGACGTAGAATGTATTTCCATAAAGCAGAGTTGTGAACAGTAGAGTAGAGAGGTGTAGAATGAAATGACATAGAGTGAAGTGGTGCAGAATAGAGTGCAGTGACAGTGATGGAGTGGCGCAGAGTAGAGTGCAGTGGCGTAAAGTGGATTATGTCTGGGATGGTAAGACCCAGCCATTAAAAACACATTTTCAATTGAAATGACCATTACGTTTGCACAGGCATACAGTTTTACTGCTAAAAGTATAAAGCACATGAACGATAATGTGTGGTAATGTCATCACTTAGTGTATTGATTTGTTTTGATCGTATTAAAATATTTGTTTCAATCACACTTCCGAATTACAAAAAATTTGCTTTATTTGCATGTTCCTAATTCTGATATATTCTGAAATGTTTGCACAATTAATTACAGACATTTAAACTTTATAGTGTGCTAAAAAAGCCTTTCAGAGCAAAATTGTCAAATAAATCCTCACACTTTGAATTCAGAGAAAGAAAACTAAGTGCCACGCTCCAATGGAAGACAGAGCCTGATATTTGACCTACGTCTTCGAATGCACAGTAACTGTAGTAAGATAAGAACAATATATAAAGGTCAAGTTACAGAGAGGGAACACCTGGAAGGATACAGTAAACAAAGAATGCTCTTCATGAGTGGTTAACTCAAGCTGGTCAGCCTAAAACAAATAAATCCACCAAATAAAAAGCAAAAAATGTGAATTACAAACCACAAAGCTAATGATAAGCAAAGGGGGTAATGCATTCCCAGGGAAGCGTTCTGTATGTCCCCAAGATGTTCTTAGCAAACCAGACACCTGTGCTGTCTGATAAGATTCAACTTAAAAATGTGTGCGAAAGTGCATATTATGAAAGAAGAGGCCCAGCACCAATTTGCAGCTATGTGTCTAGTGAGTGGTTGATGAATGCCATGGCTGCATTCAATTATAGAATAAAGACCAGGTGAATTATCAGTCTCCTTTTCTCACTTATTTGACCGGATCATTTACTATGGATGAGTCTTGTATACACCTTGCACAGTAGCTGGTCATGCCTAGGAATCAGCACAGATTCTATATGGACTGGTGTGTTCCTTAATTTCTGGGTTCATGATTTTCTTCAAGAATATGAGTCCAAAAAGAACCTTTTGAATTGCGTTAACTTACTCTTTCATGACTTAAGGGTGAGGTGGGCCTTTTTGAGAGTCTGACAGACATCCTAGAGTGCTTTGCCATTCTCTTGCTTTGAAGAAACTAATATTAAATGTCACACACATCAGAGCCTCCCCCTTACTTCTTGAGTTCTGCAAGAAGCCGAGCAACTGGCTCTTTATACAAACACATTGGGGACCACAAACCTACACACCTGCCCAAGCGCCTGGATACCTTCACAACTGATTAGTGCGCTTTACAAATCATTATTACATAACACAACAAAATGTCACTGCCACAGCTGACATGTTCAGAATGGGTCTGATGACTAGTAGCAGCTTACTGGAAGATTTAAGTTACTGATAATATACAAAACGGAGGTGCTTCTATCTAAACCATCCCAAGTACGTGGAGAAAGTTGCTACAAACCTGCATCTTTTGCCTAATTCTGTTGATGATAGCCTTTCTTCAAGTTCAACTTGGAAAGTATCCCAACACCATTCGTTGCTCGATTATTTCCAAGATGTTTTAGGCCAGGGTATGTTTTTGCTGCATGGACTTTTTGCCCCAATTGGTGCTGGTCTCAGTCTCCTTCTCTGGACTCAGTGCTTGTTATGCCAGTTATCTTGGCACACCATACAGTGATTCTTTCTTTGCAGAAGTGCCTCATGGGCAGGTAGTTCTTATTATGTGGTTAGTCCTTGCCCCAGCATGCCATTGCTGATCAGTCTTGGTGCTTTCTGTCCTTGGAACTCAATGGTTCCCACAGCCATCACCTGTTCTGTTGAGCAGGCCTTGCCTGACACGATCAGGTATGCTCCCCTTTTTGCCCTTCTTCCAGCTCTTACCAGCATGTTATCTCATGTGGATGTATCTTTGTATACCCTTCGTCACACTGACTCAGAATGGCTTTAGTCTTTGATGCACAGTCTCATTACCTTCTCATCTTTACAATTGTTGAACTTTCTGTGCGTGATTAGGTTTTTCTGGTTGAGTGGTGAATTAATTCATAGATTCGACCTTCATTTGTAATATTTTGCAAAACATGTGCCTTATTTATAGTCTTCATTGGCTACTGGATCACATTTCTCTGCCATAGGTATCTTCAAGATGTAATGTGTTTCTAGTTTTTTTTATTTAGCATATGTGCTAATATGTGAATTAAGTACTCTTTGTAGTAAGGGTTACTGTCTGTCAATATGTTTCCCTATTTTTCAGGGCAAAGCTTGTAAAATTGTTGTCACTTGTCTGTCTTTGGTTAATTTCATTAATTTATATTTTATTTATTTTATATGTATTTTCTGTGGTCAGAAGGTTAAGGCATTGATTTTTTGTTTTTGTAGTCTTGTATTGTATTGCCTCTGTATAAGGCAGTGTCAGGGTCCTTGTCCTGGGCCTAAAATTAGAATGACCAAGTGCTTAATTTGTGCCGGTGTTTAGCACCAGCACTTATTTGTTACCATCAGCACTTATTTATGACAATCTGCCAGATGGTGGTGCTGTCTGTATATTTCTGAGTACAGCCCATTAACAACATATTCAATATACTTTGAAAAAAAGTATAAACCATGTGGGTCCAGACCATATTTACAGTGTTATATGACCTGGAGAAACATTTGGCAGAGCTGGCAGGGACAGTGGGTAGAACCAACAACAGGGTCTTTCTGAGAAACACTTTGGGCCCTGGCACTTACATTTAAACAGTTTAAGCAGTGGTATGGCCACTCTGAGTGTAGATTGTTCAGAGCTTGTTTTGTTTTGGTCCACATCTCCAGGGTGGAGACTTGACAGTGCGGACTAGTCCTAGGATTGTTGGGATGCACTCTTTCAAGGCTTTTGCTATGAAACTGTATGGAAAATGCAGTGGTGGCTCGCGGGAGGAAAAAGGGGCGGCGTGGCTGGGGGAAGAGGACAAAAAAAAAATATATATAAATATATAATATATTTTTCTTTAAAATGTACCTTTCTCACTGGCAGTGTTAGGATTGGACGAGGCACCCAGACAGGGCGGTCCGAGGCAGAGTGAGAGTCCCTGCCTGCTGTCTCCAACCCAGCACTGTGCCAAACATACATGCTGACTGAGGGGGGAGTGCTCCCCCTCCGTCCCTGTCATCGCCCGTGACACTGCCCCTTTTACAAAAAAATTATAATAAACATGGTTTATTGTTGTTTTCTTGTAAAGGTTTTGCAGCTGCTGAAGGGTGCAATGCTCCTCTGCCATAGTGGAGGAGCCGCCCCAGAGAAAATATAATCTTGGGTGCCAAAGGAGCGGGTCAAAGACTGGTTTAAAAGAACTAAATATTTTGTCATTATTTTGCTGGCCTTTCACTTTCAGGTAAATACATATAAAATTATGCATACACTGTAAATGCAAGTTAATGTTAAGACAATTCAATTGGTTAATGCGAACACTGCAGGTGTCTGTAACCAGAGAGTCACAGAATTGAATCTTCCTTGGCGAAAAGGACCCAGCATGTGACAGAAAGCACTAAAGGCCAGATTAGAGTTCTGCAGACCAGTTATTCAGTCGCAAATGTGACGTCTAAACAGTCTTCCCTGTTAAAAGTGCCATTGCACATAACACACTTGTAATAAGGCAAATAGAATATCCATCCCGTTTGTGACAGAGGAACTAGTACGCCGAACTGTCTTTATTTTAAAATTACACTTAATATAAAGTAAGCTGCTGCAAAATGTGAAAAAAAGATTTAGGGCCAGATGTAGCAAGGGGTTTTACCCAATCTGTGTCTATGGGAAAATGTGTTCATACATATGGCCCTTAGTGATTAAGATAAAAAAAAAGTGCAGTGTGTTAGGAAGACATAAAATGTCCATGACGCAGCAAAGAGTAATAAGAATTGGGAGCAATTCCTACAGGCAGCTTAATGCATGGCATAGCATTTTAGTCTTACATTGAGAGGACAGGCACTAAAATGCATTATCATAAACCCTGATGCGTGGCACTTGGTAGGGTTTCACTGTCAATCATAGCCTAGACTGTTCTCTTCTTTTCATCCCTTTCCTATGCATTTCTTGAACAGGAAATGATCATGGTCTCAAGGAGGGGGCAATCACCAGTCTATAACCTTTCTGCAGGCATGTCATCCTTGCTCTGCACTCTCTGGGGCCGGAAGCAAATAAGATTCTGGGAGGTATGAATTGAGAGTTCTCACATGATAATACATAAATGTCACCGATTAATAAGTGACCAAAGCACAGCTACCAAGTCCTCTCAGGTCAAGGGTAGAATAAAAGCATCCTGAGCCCGCCATGTCTTTCTAACAAAGCATGCTTTTGTCGTGTTGGCTCTCATACTAATGAGGCTGCTGGATTTGAGCAGCAACATCACCTAAATTGTGGGGAGCTGAGTCCAATCCCACACCATGTGACAACTGTTGGCTTATCCGTTAACAGCCAGCTAGCAGTGCCTCATCTCTGCCGAAGAGCAGGGATGATTTGTGGCAACCGGGCTCATGACATTATGACTTCTGAGTGAAATTGTCGTGGATCAGAGGTCTGTTATCTAAAGAGACACCACCCCATGTGGGTCAGGGAACAGGTGGTCTCAGCAAGCAGCTGTAACGAAGTCAGACAGCATACAGTCGTGGTCATCTGGCTGGAACCTCTTTCTAACGTGCATGGGACAGGGAAGTGTTTCTATGATAAAACAACTGATGTTCTGAGAAAATGTCCCCATGTAAAAATGTGTGTTTCTGTGACTGTTAGAGATGCAGTGTACCACGTGTGCCGACAATCCTATCTCGCTGCAGCCTTGAGGAAAGCACAGAGAGAAAGAATGTCGTGCTAAGAAATGTAATGCTTTACTATGCGAAAGGACAACTAAATAAAGTAAAACGCCACCACAATATGGCAGATTCTAAAATAATAAAATTAAGTAAAATTAAATGTTACTAGGCTAAAGGGCACAAGCAACAGGCCTACTTGCTAAAATAATGTGCCTAAAGACATCTCTAAAATGGCTCTACAACACTTTGCAAGCTGGGATCAATACTCTTAACAGGGATGTGCAAGAACAAGCCCTGTGATGCCAGCCATAACTGACTCTAGATGTTTGGCAGTGGAAGGGACATCACACTCCCTGCCCTGATAACATCCATTGAAGTGACACTACAAGTCTTTTGATACAGTAGGTGGGATATGGTGCTTACTTCTTAAACAGACATTTTTTAATATTTGAGGCGAGGCATGTTATAATTAAGGCTCCCAGTGTTCCGTTTTTACTGATTTTTTTTTTTTTTTTTTTTTTTACAGATCAATACAGGCAGAAAAAAATGTTTCCCCTCTATATTTTTAAAAGTGGATAAAATGCAGGAAATTGTGCTTCTTGTTTGACTGTCCGTGCTGTCCTTCATGAATTCCAGGCCAACAGCTGAGCAAATAGCAAGGGATGTTAAAAACACAGGATGAGATTTCCTCCACAACAGGCATGTTAACATATCTTTGTATATACTGCTAATATTTACATGTCGGTGTGGTGTTTTGTTATATTTGGCTGCTTAATTTGCTAAACCATGACAGGCATCAAAGTATAAATATGGAACTATACCATTTTACATCTCCATTTATTCTGAAAACAGAAAATACATTCTGATGAGTACCAATAAGATGGCAACAAAATGAATATGGGCGTATACAGACCGAAATGTTAGAAAACATAAACACCATAAAACCTTGAGCCCTAGTTATAAACAGTGGTTGACAAATGACACTAACACACACTTACACAGATGAAGCTCCTACTTATTGAAGCGTAATAGTCCGATTGGTTAAGAGGCAGAGGCTCAAAACAATTTACGGGGGTAGCAAGGAGGAACATAGGGATAACAATTGCTACTCCTGTTTACATCTACCACTCCCTTGGAACAAGGAAGCATGTTATTGGTAACTGTAGACCATAGTACATTTCCTATATGTGTTCTCCTTTTTCTCTTAACTGGCTCTGAATTAAACCAGGCTTTAGGCATTAACTGGGCTTAGTAAACCATACTTTTAGGATGGTAAAAAATGTACCCCTATAATAATAGGAAAACAGTATTTGAATTTTATTTTATGCTTTTGTGTACCACTAGTGCAAGTCAGAGGATGCTCCAAGGCATTTCAAGGGAAGGATGGTACAGTGAGCAAGATAGTTGGCTAACACAGTTTGCTATGGGATGAAGTGTAGCGGATATCAGCTTTCAAGGACTTCATACATTTAAAAAAACAATATATATCTTCGGTGCAGAGTGAATTCCTTATTCCACTAGTTGAACGGTGAATCGATTTGATCAGTCAACCTTAGCCAGAAGATGGTGACATAGGAGGATGCTTGGCCACAGTGCTTTTTACACAACTAAGGACCTGATTTAGATCTGGGAGGATGGAAATATCTGTCACAAACGTGATGGGTATCCCGGCTGCTGTATTATGATCCCTATAGGATATATACGTTTGTGACAGAGTAATCCCCCCCCCACCCAGATGTAAATCAGGCCCTGAGTGACCCACCTCTGGTCGTACCTGTCATGGATAGAATGCATTCATTTATCTCAGACACTGGCTATGGATCAGGGTTACATTCCAATCCATCGATTTCTTTTTTTTATTCACCTCCTATGTCATATTCCAGACAGAGGCCCGCTGTATGCAAATGAGCCCTGGTCCTGCTCCGGTATGAACAGTTCAGCCTGAACTTCCAGGCCTGGTCTCTTCCAGACTGGGGCACAGCAGCTGGTTGTAGGGTGATTCAGCCAAGCATTTCTTCCATCACTTTGTTGCTTGTTGCAGTAGGGTCTTGACCACAAGTTGTAGGAAATACAACTTTACCCATTGTTTTACCCGGAGAAAATGAAGAGCCATGTGTGCAGTAGTGTTGGGAGCGGGGAACCTCACACAAGATTGTGGCTCTGCTGCCCTTTAGCCATCATGACTCTGCATGATAAGTCTGCACGGCATCACACGCACATCACCACCAAATGTGATCTTGGAAGTCTGTTTATAGCGTTTGGGTTTCTGCTGCTACTCTGTACTGCAAAAACCACGATCTCGAAAGTATATGTATAGCTTTACAAATTGAGATCCCTGGTTTCTGTCCCTACGTTTGGCTGTGAGCATGTGATGCACGGTACCTTCTTTGTTGGGAGAGGAGCTGGGCAGCGTAATTGAGTTGAAAAAATAATAAATTCCTCAATTATAAAAACACATTGGCTTGATTTGACACTGGAATATTGTAGTAGACACTTTTTGAATGTAAAGGTGGGGGGGGGGGGGTGCGCAATCCCACACTTACTGGACGATTACAGTGTTCCATTCGTGTCCCACTGAAATGACCAAACTATAACAGGCTTTGACTTCTTTTGGGGAAGGTGTCAGGTTTTTGTCTATCTAGTAAGTAGCAGGTTTCATAATCTGATAACACTTCTGTACAAATATATTGTATGCAGTGTACAGGTCCAAGCGGTATGTAAGGTGTCAGAGTTCCGCATTCCAAGGTGAGCAGGGGGAAGGCCACGGACGTCAATTCTCCAGAATGCCAGGGGGAGCGGAAGTGACATCACATGCCACATCATTTGACCTTTACTCTGACACACACACACGCCTACACATGTACACATATTCACACCCTTTCTTTCACATAAACACCCTCTCACCCGCAAGCATGAACACAACATACATTTATAAGCATGTTTTACATACCTTAGCTGCCAGATAGGGTGATATTTCAGCTAAGTGTAATACATTTTTTATTACACAAATAGTGAATAATATTATAATCTTTAAAATTGTTGCATTATATCCAAAACATCCCAGAAATTCTTTCTTTGCATAATGCATGCAGCAGGTTAAGCCTGTGAGCAGTTGGCTTACCTGTTCCGTGTGCTTGGTTCATGTCTAGAACAGATGCACAAGAGATTGTTCTGTTCTAGGTAAACATGGATGGTATTTTATCAGTCTTCAAGCTGAAGGTTTCCTGGAATGGTGTTCGCTTAAGCCTGTTTGGAGCCCATTACAAATGGGTGGGACTTTGGCAGGGCTTTATCTTTCATTAGAAGATTAGTGTCCAGATGTACTAAGCATTACAACAGTAAAAATTCTCCAGTTTGACATTCATGACTGTTAAAATGTTTTTTCTTATTTACCCATTCCATATCAGGAGTCAGGAAAGATTTTCTTCTCCTAAAATGGGATTACAAATGGATATTGTAGGGTATCTGGAAGAAGTGTGTTGTAGACATCCCTTCCAAATACCAAATCAGTATCTAATTTACCAATCTTTTGCGACCGAAATCCGGTCGCCAAACATTGAAAATTTATCAACACCTCAGATGTAGCAAACCTTTTTGCGATTGCAAATAGCCCAACAGGCTGTTTGCGATTGCAAAGATGCATTTTGGTATGTAAAAAGTCCAAGTTGCGATTCAGTATCTTGTTACCAAATCGCAAATTGGATTTGTGACTACATACTGATTCGGTATTAGGAAGGGGCTTGTCAAAGGTGTCCCTTCCTAATACCGAATCGCAGAGGTATGTATGATTGTGTTGTGACCGTGAATGCGGTCGCAAAACAATTGCAGTTACCACCAATTTCTAATTGGTGGTAACCCATTCACAAAGAGGAAGGGGTCCCCAAGGGACCCTTTCCCCTTTGTAAATGCATGCGAAAACGTTTTTTAAGAGCGGGCAGTGGACCCACGGACCACTGCCTACTCTTAAAAAATGAAAAGAAAACTTTTAATTTTTAATTTTTAAACACATCCCGTTTTCCTTTTAAGGAAAATGGGCTGCATTTAAAAAAAATAAAAAATAAAAGATTGCTTTATTGAAAAGCAGTCACAGACACAGTGGTCTACTGAGCCCAGCCAGCAGGCTGCCGTCCCTGTTATTGTAGCCATTCGCAGTGACTTGCAAATTTCGACCTACCTCATGAGTATTAATGAGGTAGGTCCATTTGCGAGCCCTTGCGAATCGTAGTATGAAACTCCTGGAGTTTCATACATTCCAATAGCGATAACTTAATTGCGATTCGCTAAAAATCGCAATTAGGTAATTGCTATTGTGAAGAACGATACATCTGGCCCCTAATAACTAGGCTTAAACAGCAGTAGTTATGCACAGCATTGATAGTAAAGTGTGCATGATTTCATATAAGTGAACTGATTTAGCATCTTGATTGTTCATATGATTGAAACCTACAAGGCATTTAAGCATGAGCGCATATTTATCACTTATATAAATGAGGAAATATACCAGTTTCAGATTTATTTTTTCACAAAACCCAAAATAAATATAGACAAATACAGAAAAAACTAGCAAAATTTAAAAATGGATAAGTACAGACTGAAATGTCAAAAAATAAACACCATTAAACTGGGAGCCCTACCTACAGTTACAACCCTTGGATTGGATAGTATTTCACTAGTCCATATGTTTAAGACTCAGAAGACATATATGGGTCAGTATTTTAGAGTGTCGCTGGTTGATGTTACACTCATTTCTTGAGCCAGAACAAGTAGACGGAGTTGTGGTGCTTCAGGGCAGTGGGAAAGATGACTGGTTAAACAGGATAAGCAGGCTAGTTGCTGCCTGCTTCCAGGTTAAAATACCAGTTTTGTTGTGGCTCAGAATGGGGTTGGAGGACAGTAATGTATTTCGAGTCCTCATCGCTGTACCCTCCCACGCACTTTCACAGCTCTGAAGCGAGCCAGTATCAGTAGGCTTTGGTTGGAGGGCCTAATCCCTGTGAGTGACTGTGAGAAAGTAGCCTCTTTCTAGCCTTGTTACCCCCCCTTTTGGCCTGTTTGTGAGTGTATGTCAGGGTATTTTCACTGTCTCACTGGGATCCTGCTAGCCAGGGCCCAGTGCTCATAGTGAAAACCCCATGTTTTCAGTATGTTTGTTATGTGTCACTGGGACCCTGCTAGTCAGGACCCCAGTGCTCATAAGTTTGTGGCCTATATGTATGTGTTCCCTGTGTGGTGCCTAACTGTCTCACTGAGGCTCTGCTAACCAGAACCTCAGTGGTTATGCTCTCTCATTTATTTAAAATTGTCACTAACAGGCTAGTGACCAATTTTACCAATTTACATTGGCTTACTGGAACACCCTTATAATTCCCTAGTATATGGTACTGAGGTACCCAGGGTATTGGGGTTCCAGGAGATCCCTATGGGCTGCAGCAATTCTTTTGCCACCCATAGGGAGCTCTGACAATTCTTACACAGGCCTGCCACTGCAGCCTGAGTGAAATAACGTCCACGTTATTTCACAGCCATTTTACACTGCACTTAAGTAACTTATAAGTCACCTATATGTCTAACCTTTACCTGGTAAAGGTTAGGTGCAAAGTTACTTAGTGTGAGGGCTCCCTGGCACTAGCCAAGGTGCCCCCACATTGTTCAGAGCCAATTCCCTGAACTTTGTGAGTGCGGGGACACCATTACACGCGTGCACTACATATAGGTCACTACCTATATGTAGCTTCACAATGGTAACTCCGAATATGGCCATGTAACATGTCTAAGATCATGGAATTGCCCCCTCTATGCCATCCTGGCATTGTTGGCACAATTCCATGATCCCAGTGGTCTGTAGCACAGACCCTGGTACTGCCAAACTGCCCTTCCTGGGGTTTCACTGCAGCTGCTGCTGCTGCTGCCAACCCCTCAGACAGGCATCTGCCCTCCTGGGGTCCAGCCAGGCCTGGCCCAGGATGGCAGAACAAAGAACTTCCTCTGAGAGAGGGTGTGACACCCTCTCCCTTTGGAAAATGGTGTGAAGGCAGGGGAGGAGTAGCCTCCCCCAGCCTCTGGAAATGCTTTGTTGGGCACAGAGGTGCCCAATTCTGCATAAGCCAGTCTACACCGGTTCAGGGGACCCCTTAGCCCTGCTCTGGCGCGAAACTGGACAAAGGAAAGGGGAGTGACCACTCCCCTGACCTGCACCTCCCCTGGGAGGTGTCCAGAGCTCCTCCAGTGTGCTCCAGACCTCTGCCATCTTGGAAACAGAGGTGCTGCTGGCACACTGGACTGCTCTGAGTGGCCAGTGCCACCAGGTGACGTCAGAGACTCCTTCTGATAGGCTCCTTCAGGTGTTAGTAGCCTATCCTCTCTCCTAAGTAGCCAAACCCTCTTTTCTGGCTATTTAGGGTCTCTGTCTCTGGGGAAACTTTAGTTAACGAATGCAAGAGCTCATCCGAGTTCCTCTGCATCTCTCTCTTCACCTTCTGATAAGGAATCGACTGCTGACCGCGCTGGAAGCCTGCAAACCTGCAACATAGTAGCAAAGACGACTACTGCAACTCTGTAACGCTGATCCTGCCGCCTTCTCGACTGTTTTCCTGCTTGTGCATGCTGTGGGGGTAGTCTGCCTCCTCTCTGCACCAGAAGCTCCGAAGAAATCTCCCGTGGGTCGACGGAATCTTCCCCCTGCAACCGCAGGCACCAAAAAGCTGCATTACCGGTCCCTTGGGTCTCCTCTCAGCACGACGAGCGAGGTCCCTCGAATCCAGCGACTCTGTCCAAGTGACCCCCACAGTCCAGTGACTCTTCAGTCCAAGTTTGGTGGAGGTAAGTCCTTGCCTCACCTCGCTGGGCTGCATTGCTGGGAACCGCGACTTTTGCAGCTACTCCGGCCCCTGTGCACTTCCGGCGGAAATCCTTTGTGCACAGCCAAGCCTGGGTCCACGGCACTCTAACCTGCATTGCACGACTTTCTAAGTTGGTCTCCGGCGACGTGGGACTCCTTTGTGCAACTTTGGCGAGCACCGTTTCACGCATCCTCGTAGTGCCTGTTTCTGGCACTTCTCCGGGTGCTACCGGCTTCAGAGAGGGCTCTTTGTCTTGCTCGACGTCCCCTCTCTCTGCTGGTCCAATTTGCGACCTCCTGGTCCCTCCTGGGCCTCAGCAGCGTCCAAAAACGCTAACCGCACGATTTGCAGCTAGCTAGGCTTGTTGGCGTTCTTTCGGTGGGAAAACACTTCTGCACGACTCTCCACGGCGAGAGGGATCCGTCCACCAAAGGGGAAGACTCTAGCCCTTTTCGTTCCTGCAGAAACCTCAGCTTCTTCTGTCCAGTAGAAGCTTCTTTGCAACCGCAGCTGGCATTTCCTGGGCATTTGCCCATCTCCGACTTGCTTGTGACTTTTGGACTTGGTCCCCTTGTTCCACAGGTACCCTAGATTGGAAATCCACAGTTGCTGCATTGCTGGTTTGTGTCTTTCCTGCATTATTCCTCTAACACGACTTCTTTGTCCTTAGGGGAACTTTAGTGCACTTTGCACTCACTTTTCAGGGTCTTGGGGAGGGTTATTTTTCTAACTCTCACTATTTTCTAATAGTCCCAGCGACCCTCTACAAGGTCACATAGGTTTGGGGTCCATTCGTGGTTCGCATTCCACTGTTGGAGTATATGGTTTGTGTTGCCCCTATCCCTATGTTTCCCCATTGCATCCTATTGTAACTATACATTGTTTGCACTGTTTTCTAAGACTATACTGCATATTTTTGCTATTGTGTATATATATCTTGTGTATATTTCCTATCCTCTCACTGAGGGTACACTCTAAGATACTTTGGCATATTATCATAAAAATAAAGTACCTTTATTTTTAGTATAACTGTGTATTGTGTTTTCTTATGATATTGTGCATATGTCACTAAGTGGTACTGTAGTAGCTTCACACGTCTCCTAGTTCAGCCTAAGCTGCTCTGCTAAGCTACCATTATCTATCAGCCTAAGCTGCTAGACACCCTATACACTAATAAGGGATAACTGGGCCTGGTGCAAGGTGCAAGTACCCCTTGGTACTCACTACAAGCCAGTCCAGCCTCCTACAGTGACCATAGTACTTACATGTTTGTGCCAGGAACTGGTAGAGTTTCAGTACCAAAACTTGTGGACAGTGGCCATAGCTTTGAAAGTGACTTACTTCCGGTCTGGCCGCCAATGAAATTAAAGTGGTGTGGCTGAAGTCTGATCACATTTCCTAACACAACAACGAGATGGGCTCTCTTAATTTGAATTTAATCCGTAACTTGGTTCCATCTTCTCAAGTGTAAGAACATTAACTCAATTCCCATAATCTAGACAGGACTGAACTAGAGGTTTTACCACGGTTACATAAAGATTCAGGGTGAGGGAGAGTGATTCTGTGTGTCTTGCAGTGGAAATAAAGTGCTTGCCAATTTGGCTACCTGGACATCTAATGTATGGTTGATGGTAATGCTCAGGTTTCTCAGTAGATAGGAATGATAGTTTGCCCACGGAAGCAAGCCAGATTCTGGAGGCCAGAGTGGGTTTAATTTAAATACTTTCACCTCCACCTTCTGTTGTAGGTTAGGTGAAGAATGAGTTACGCAATATCCGGCTCGCCACCGTTAACAACATTTCAAGACCTCTTCATCTTAACAAGAGTCCAATACCATCAGTGTAGATGGAGAATCCAGTCCTGAGGTTCTAGCGCAGGCTGACGAGAGGTCCCATATACATAGTAAATAGCAGTGACAAGCGATGGACCCCTGAGTGACACCCCACTTCATAGGCAGGGAGCTAAAGCGAACCAGAAGAAAAATAATTTGCTGTGTCCTTCCGGGTAAAAAGGACTTGAACCGCCTCCATACAAAGTAAATATGAGCATCCCTGCAGAGGAGCAGCGTACACTAAGTTTTTATTCCAGGAGTCCCACTACAATTCTTTAGAATAAACCTTAGTAACACTGACTATCTGACTACATTTCTAAAGTGCTTTTACCCCAAAGGGTCTTTGACAACTTGCTTGGGGTTATTCTAGATCAGTGGCAACTTTGGATAACTGCTGCTTTGAGAAAATTGTGAAACAAAAGATTTCCATGACAAAGAGTGAATCATTATTTCTACCTTTTGAAAAGTATTTAAATGTATAGTCAGTAAGTTTTGTTTTCTGCTGTAGACAGCAGCACTTCCTCCATTTGCTCTGTTAATGACGTAAGCAGCAAGAGATGGCCTGAGATGCCACCTACATCCTGGGAAGGACGCGACTGCAGCTCAGTTTCAGAACGTATATAGGATCTACCCAGGTCAATAACTGCCAGCCAGATGCTAATGTCTGACTGTGAGAGTGCCTGTAGGACTCTAGGGGTTTGCATAGCTAAGCTCTAGCAATGCTCAGGGTAGCAAAGCATTATTCAATGTTATCATGTCTGATATGGGAGCCCCTGGCCGAGTGGGGAACGAGGGAGGCTCAGTCGTCACATAAATAGAATCCGTTGCCAGTGGACTTTTCTTGGTTAGTGGCCAGTCCACCCCATATATCATCTGAACCAGATACTCATCGCTACTGTATCTAGACAGAGCCATCAGCAGGTAAACACAGACCGAATAACATTTGCCAAGTCTCAGGAGATACATTTCATTCCATTCCATCTCTTGCATTCTAACTAATTTCGGATCTGTGTGATCATTTTTTTTTTTTTTTTTTTTTAATCCACAATTATGTTTCATATTTTGGTTTATAAAGTGGGCGTGGCCGGTGAACGGGTTTTGCAGCAAACACAGGGCCAGAGGAAGCTGATGATTTAAGCGCCCTGGCATATAAGTGTGTCAAGAAGCTTTCGCAACATTAATATGAGGCGAGCGAAGATGCAACAGGCAGAATTCTCTGTGCCAAGAAAAATAATTTCTAAAAAAAGAAAGTGTGTGACTGTAAGTATTGAGAACATCTATATGTACATGGCCTTGAGATGCAAGATCCCTGGTGTGAGGGTTCAGATTCAGACAGGGTGCACAGCTGTAACACACTCTCAGAAGTGGAGGGTTGAGGCCGAGGCACAGTTGTCT
This sequence comes from Pleurodeles waltl, assembly GCF_031143425.1. NCBI lineage: Eukaryota > Metazoa > Chordata > Amphibia > Caudata > Salamandridae > Pleurodeles > Pleurodeles waltl. Next base: position 1,662,493,633 of record NC_090445.1, read on the forward strand.
CCTTTGCTGGGTCCATTCAACCAGTCATCCCCCCCCCCCCCCCACCCCACCCCCGCTCACAGCTGCTCTTGTGTGATCCATAAATCATGAATGAACCAAGCTCTATAACTCACCTGATGTGCCCTCCTCTTGAGTCTCATGACTGAGAATGTAGCCAAATGTTTTATTCGATGACTACAAACCTTCAGTGTATTATGTTAATTTTTTTAACCAAAATAACAAAGCGTACTGCTCTAGTAACAACTTTCAGAGACATCCAACCTTCAATTGCCCGCTGGGTTAGACCTCCACAGGAAGCTCCGAATACACATACTATATACAGGGCTCCCGGTTTTCCGTTTTTATTGATTTGTACAAATGAATACAGACAGGAAAATAAATAGTTTTCTGTCTGTATTTATTTTTAAATACAGAAAAATACGAAAATAGTAGTCCTTCTTTGGATGATTTTCTCTGCCTTCAGTCCTAAATACCAGGTCAGGAGGGGTACAGATTGAGAGGTGGGGAAATGAAAAACGACAGTAGATTTCTTAATTAAGCACAGTTCATTGCAGATCTACAGTTATGCTATTTTACAATGCAAGTGTTTTCGGCTAATGCTACTGCACCGTATAAGACTGAAACCTTTTAAACATTCAAAGGCGAGTATACATTTATCGTTATAGAAATGTTGAAAAATACCCATTGCAGCTTCACTTATACAGTAAATACAAAATAAAAATGGATAAATACAGAAAAATTAGCAAAAATGAATATGGATAAATACAGGTGGAAAAGTTTTAAAAAAAAAAACAAACAAAAAAAAAAATGAAATAAACAACATAACATCGTGAGCCCTAATTATACATGTTCACAGAAGGTGTGTGAGGAGGCCTAGCACCACCATCTTAGAAAGATTTTACAGCTCGTAGGTGAAGAGGAACAAGAAGTACTAAAAAAAAAAAAAAAAAAAAGCAAGAACACCAAAAACTCTCAGAATGAGGGTACAGAGTTGTCAATACAACTTCCAGTAGTAATCGAGACCACACAAAGCCTTGCTTTTTTCAACGAAATCAGGCAATCAGGCAGCACAGGTTCTGCCCGAATCATAGGAATAAAACAGCAGTAGCGCTGTTTGATCATTAGGGACTTTCTTCTTCAGAATGGCAAGTCCTGGTCGTCCTCGTGTCCAGAAGGCCTCCTTGCCTTGGGTTTGAAGAACACAAAAGTCTTCCCTCAGACTTGCATCCGCTGTCTAGAAGCAATAGTGAAGTGTTTGACCACAGGGAAACTTCCTGTAGCTCTTGTCTGTGTCGCAGGGCTCCTAGCTGAGATAAACGAAGATCATAGACCACATCAATGGCAATTCCCTAATTTTTTGTGCTGCTTGTTATTGGTTTGCGCTGGCTTGCATCACCCAGCTTCACCAGCACTGTACTGCTTTCTGCCCCTGGGAGGAGGGGGTCTTGTTTGAAATGCGAGAAATTGTCCTCACTGTTAGGGTCTGTATTTCCCTCTGACACAGCCTCCTGGACCTGCCGCTGTCTCTGTTTACAAATTTCTGTTCTGGCACTGGAGCAGGGTGGGATATTCCCCAGGGTCCTTATGTTTTTAGGCCACCCACATTGACCTCTCTACTGCCTAACATTGACCGAGACAGATAAATGGTTGCTTTTTTGCATCTATTGTTATGGAAAAGGTTATTTGTAATCAAAATGAAGGTACACCCCCTGAATCAGCTGCCCACTATTGATGCTTGCATATGATTGGACATCTTACAGTGTTTTTAGGAATGGAACCTTACAAGTTTTCCATAGCATTCTCCTTCCTGTATTTCCTGGTCCGGCTCGTCTTTCCCCTATCTATCTGCCTCACCCAGTGGTAAGAACCCCTTCCTTCTCCTGTTATCCCAGAGCTCACATCTGTCCTGCTGCTCTATGACCATCATCCCTCTTGGATAGTGCTACGGTGTTGTGCAGCTGTCTAAGTGACATGCAAATAAACTAATACCTTACTGAGTGCAAGAGCATCATGTTGGCACCCCTGGACCAGGAAGCGTTTATAGTTCAGATCAAGAATTGATCACAAGGGATACAGATGAGTGGGAACACACCTTTCTTGATGGATCATATTTGCATAAGTTGTAGAGGGAGGACTGGACTGCCCTATACCTTAGAACACGCCCATCGCAGATGATCACTTGAGCAGAGCTTCCTAAAATGACATAGTCATTTTTCTGCATTTTTTTTTAAAGTTAAACACTGTGAGCAAGCTAAAACATTACATAGTGGTTTTTGAGCAGTGGATCTCACTGCAGCAGAATACACACATGTTGAAAACATTGTAAGAAAGCCAGATATTTGGAGTGGGCTTTGAAGGGAGGGTTGGGACCATCTTGGAAGGAAAGTGCAAAAAACTATGCTTAATGTTGCTTTTCTTGTTTCGATAAATATGTGAAATAAAAAATATATTGGGTCCAGTTTACTACGTCATTTGTCTATATCACTTCAACGTACACGTACAAATGGCCTGATTTACCAAAAACTGACCTTGCATTTAAAATCCATTTACCGAGGCCTAATCCTATTCAATAGCATTGTAATAATGGTTAAATCCTACTGTAAGGTCTGGGAGCAGATGTTCAAAGGCAACAATATCTTGGGAACACCACACATTTGAGGGCATTCACAAACATTTACCAGACCCGTTCCCACCCTTGAAATGATTCGAAATATACTCTTACTTAGGACAGCCGTACTTTCCTTTCCAGGATGGGAACTGAAAGACAAAAATTAGTGGAGGTGTGGCAGAATGGGTTTTGCCTTGGGGAAAAACCACAGGATAAAATTACTAGTTGGCTTATTTTGCTGAAAAACGCTGTAAGTTGGTAGGATACTAGGTTCTTATGTTAAAAAAACATTGCCAACATTGACATGTCACTACTTTCTCTACAAAATTCCTAAACTGTAGTGAAGCCAAGTCCTGCAATTTTCCATAGCCCTAGTTTTCAACAAGCCACAAAAGGTTTGCAGAAAACTGAAGGGCGTAACTCATCCCTTATAACTCCACTCAGGACCTACGAAGAGTAAAGCCACAATTTGCCACGCTTCTGCTTATAGATCCCCCTTCCTCCTTAAGACTTCCACTGACGACCCCTTCTCGAGATATAACTGCACTAGGACTGACTTTTGTTAATCTAATTTTTAAGATTACATATTTAAACCAGAACAAAAGGTATGACTTCAAATTCCTAATTTAAATTTTAGGACTCCTCATATATAATTAGTTGCACAAGTCTTACTCCTTTCAAAACTCCAGGTCACCACTACTTCATATGGTGTATGGGTATCTACCTTTTAAAACATTGTCCTCTCCTTTGGACATATTTCTTGCACGCCTTATTGGGCTATTACTTTTTGTGTTTTTTCACGTTTGCTGTGCCACAGACTCAAATGTGCCCCAAAATAATTGGATTTAAAACTATTTTGTATATTCTGACTCATAATTTGAGCTTTGAAAAGTCCTATAAATATCAGTCATAAAAGGGCAAAACTAATTTCGTCTCATTGACAAAGTGAAACAATTAATACATCTGTAAAGTTTGATTTCATTGAATATACACAAAACCATCCATAAGGAAGACATCTTTTAAAAGAGCCAAGAAAAAAGAATGCCTTTTTAATCAATTTTTTGGGGGAGAGAGAGGTACAGCACATACCACAGACCACACAGTAGTGTGAAAAAAACCACTATATTGAAACAGGGGGACATTACAGACTTTACCTGGCGAACTGCCTTACAAAACTAAACCTCACTAAACATCAAATGTAACTAAACAATGTCCCCACCCCCACTGTCCCCCCTCAACAAGCCCACCCTCCAGCTAGCTCGTTTAACTGTAGTGCATTTGAACATATTAAACTTTATATTTCCCCTACAGCCTATGACTGTGTGTATGAACCCCTAGGCAAACAAACATCCTAAAATGAACCTGGAACTAGCTGCCTGTCCTCCCCTTGGACCTGGTTCACCAACTGGCAACATCAACCAAACTTCTGACAAGTCCTGCAAAACTTTTGAGAACCCCGTCGGCACCGGTTTCAATCGACAACAACACAATCTCAACAACCTTGTGCACCTGTAACAATAACAGAGCCTGACAAAAACAACCAGGGACCTAACAAAAGCCCTAGGCTAATGGACGGACAGGAGGGGAAAAAATGGCAAAACGCTCCCTGGCACAGGCCACCATGTCACCTGAATACAAAATAGTGACGGGGTCCAACAGAAGACATTATAGAGCCTGAGCTATCTTAGGCTTCAAAAATAGCCTAATGTCAAAATGGCAGCTCATTGGATGCTCACCTTCCCACTCTGCCCGAGGGGCAGTCCTCTTGGTGGTTGGCTGCCTCCCAAATCCCCCTTTCAACCATGTTTAGTAATGTACAAGAGAACTAAATCATGCTTTAATTAGCCTCATCAATATCCCATCATACAGAAAACAGGGGTGTTTGCCTCAATATTGTGGACTTTGAAGATAATTTGCTACTGGTGTCTACCTCAATCCTCACAGTTTTCTCATAATTTATGCTTACAAATACTCAAAAAAGGTATGAGTTGGATGTAACTATTAGTGAATTTCGGTCAGTGATTTAATTTACGCAGCACCTATAATTAAAACACTGTCAATAACTGTAAATGGTTTTATCAGCAAGTTTACACATTTCCCCTATTTTAAACTTGGACTGTCTTTTAGAGTTTGGTGGAGCAAGTGAGCCACCATAAATTGAGAAGTGAAAACACACATAATGGCTGTGTTAGATTTCAAGATGGAGTTTTGGCCTAGTTTGGTCCTTATTTTGTCAAAGAGAAGAAAGTACATTGTTTTTGTATCAGTGCAAAAATGTTATTAACCTTAGGTGCTCAATTTTATTATTCAAAAATCATCCTTACCAGTTCCAAGCTACTGAGATGAAACAAAAATATGAATTCTCTCACACCACTTTCTTCTTCTGTCTCACGTTGACGCAATGACTGTCTCAATCTTGTGTGTGCATGAAAAGTCAGGGAGCATTTTCTTTAAGGCGTGATCTAATAGTTTTCAAACAGTAGCATAGCAAGGTTGCCATGGGTCCTGGTGCAGGCAAGGAAAATGGCACATGTGACTGCTATTGGGTAGTTATATACAGCAATTACTAGGGTTCAATGGGGCTTTTAGGGCCATGGTACCTGTGCACCTGCTGCACCTATGGTTGCTAAGCCCCTGGTTGAAAATAGAACGAATCTCTACTTTTGAGCCTTAAATTGTATTTTGTGAAACTAAGTGTTGTGTATTTATGTGATTAAAGTTGTCGATTTCATACTGCACATTGTGAGACGGTCACTGTTTCTCAGTAATCAGTCAGCTCTCTGGCTTGGCCCATCCTGGGTATCTTCAGCCAGCAGCACCCCTCCACTTCAGAGTGATATTGGAGTTTTTCAGCACCAGTGACACTCAAGGCTCCGCCCACTGATGGCCACAAAGACAACAATCTTTGGCCAGAGGTGGAACAGGCAGAAGTGGGAGACAGTCCTGTCACTGCTTTGTCTTACATTGTGGATGGCAAACATGATTCAGGGGTACGGGTATAGCAGTGTGTAAATTATGGGACCTTCCACATACTGCATTTCCAGCAAATCTAATGTAAAGTCTGCTGCCCTTACTATCTTCATTATTTGGAATTCGACTTTTAGACAGTTGTTACGCTTTTGTTTAACCCTGAGGAGCTGCGTTACAGTGTTGGTGTTTGTGCGCGACTGTGTGCAGTGTGCCTGATCGCAGGTGTAAGTGCAGTGTCACACCAGTGCCTGACATCCTTAGATACCTGGGATCAGGCAGGTTCGAGTGAGATAGTCAATCGGAGTTTGGAGGGAATAGCAGAAGGTCATGCAGGACTGACAACCCTAACTGGGTGTTGCCTGTGAGAACATCTGCTATCAAAGATCACATGGTACCATGTTTTTGGTTTCACTTGAGACAGTGCATGCGCTGTCACTTGCGAGATATTTTCTTAACTTAAAGGGGGCTTAGAGCCCGTCCATTGAGCGCCACTGGTTGGCTTCATTGTCTCTCTTATTTCCGTGCTTGTGTTTGGTTAACGCATGCAGGTTTTCTCTCTCTGTGTGTTTGTCCCTCCCACGGTGCATGGCCAAAGTACTGCTTTAGTTCCAATGAGTTTCCTTTTGCTACTCACACTATGACGGCTACCCTATTTCTTCATGGAGGGAGCACTCCATAATACTACATCTGTTTGCAGGACATCTATTCCTTTGTACTACCCCTTCTGATTCAAACACTATACCATGGACGGAAAAAGATTATTTTCAGACTGAGCGTGTTCATCTTACTTTGCTGAATTTTGTTGTATGACAGACGTCCGATTGTGTTGCCTTTACAATAGCCCTCCCACCCTTCCTCCATGTTGCTGTTGCTTCACTCCCTCCCACTCTCGGTCCTGTGACTTTTGATCTCTTTCTCCTTATCTCAGTCGTAGTTACTGCTTCAAACCGGCTAAACCATAGTTAAGAATGATTATTTTCGGAGTGTGTGTTTCACATACATTTTTCTAACTTTTGCTGTGTTAGTTGATTTGCAGACATGATATTCCTTCGTGTAGCCAACTCTTCCTCCATCCGTCCACACTGACTCTACCTGCTCTCTTCGTCCCATCCTCCGTCCCAGTGGCTTTTGAAACCCTCCCTCCCAGCCGCTGTCCCTTTGGCCATTGACACCTATCCATGTTACCATACTATAAAAGGCATACCATACTATACAATGACAAGCCATACCATATGTAACCAGACCATGAGTGGCCATACTATTCTATACTATACAATGAGAGGCCGTAACATACCATATCATGCCATAGCATGCAATGACATAGCATACCAAACCATGCCGCATCATACCATACTATACAATGACATGCCATAGCATATGTTTCCATACCATGAGTGGCCATAATCATATGTTACCATACCTTGAGTGGCCATACCATACTATACAATGAGAGGCCTTACCATACCACAGCATACAATGGCTTGCCACACCATACCATACTATACCATACATACTATACAATGAGAGGCCATACCATACCACAGCATACAATGGCTTGCCACACCATAACATACTATACCATACATACTATAGAATGACAGGCCATACCATACCATAACATAGCATACAATGACAGACCATAGCATGCCACACCATACTATCCACTGACTGGCCATACCATACAATTGCAAGCCATACCATACCATACAATGTTTCTTTGCCATTGGCATACATTTAGTAGTGCACCAAGTGAATAGTAAAAGCAATGACCTCGTACATTCCACATCGCTCTGCTTATGATTGATTCAACTGATCTGATCAGTACCTCTTAACATTCCCCACGTCACCTGCAAAAGTGATCAGAGAGAGGCTGATTATCACGGACATAATAAATATATATACAAATCAGAAGTCTTACGTTGTTCGTACCATACAGATCCCAATGCCATCATTGCACAGCAATATTGCAACATCAAAAACATGCAACTGGAAAGCAGCCACACACACACAAATAGGGATAAATAAACTGCAACATAACAGTTTTGATCTGCACAGCAAATATTTTAGGGTTATGCACATATTACTCAACACTGGGCTGATTAGCACAACCTCAGTTACGTTGGCATTTTAGTTTTACATGGTTAAAATAACACTGAAGCACCATAATTTGATGTGTTCTACTTGGGGTCTCATGTAGAGGTTGGCAGATGCCAAAAAACGATGGGTGGCAGAACTGCAGGGTTTCCACCAGAGGTGCCTCCTCAGGTTCTTTGACCCGGTGACCCCTATGCCACTGGGCTGCCTGCCACAATCATGGTTGTCCTGCGTTATAAGGGGTGGGTGGGATGACCATCACAACATTGACCGGCTTGGGACCACCGAGCATGGTGGTCTTGGGGAGGGGAATTACTCAATGGCTGTGGCATGAAGGGACAAAAAACCCTGCAGGTCAGCACCGTTGACTTTTTATTTTATTTTACTATAGCAAGCTCCCTCTTCTTGTTATTACATTTTAGTAAAACAAGAAATGTATACTGAAACGGCAGAAACAAACACTGTGTGCCCGTATGGCTTTCATGATTGCCTTCTGTGCTTCCACTGTACTCTAAAAGCACTGGTGGCAGAGAGAGATCTGCCAGGCCGGAGGGGGTCTTTAATTATGGCCCAGGTCCTTCATCAGGGGAGTGCCGGGCCCACCCATCACTGACCTGGGGGCTCTTCCCAAAGGGTTAAAGAAGCTCTTATTCATGTCCCTTGACTTGAACACTAACTGTTCTTTGCAGGTGGCCTTCCTACTTTGGAAATGGGCATTGGGAAACTTTCAGGCATTTGCTGAGCACGTGACTCCTCTTACAATTAAACTTTTCCGATGGTATCGTTCATCAGTTTAGAGACAAGCCAGACCGAGATAAAAGCCCGTGGAGACCGAAGATAAATTAAATATTTAAATACACGTTACTGTTTTTAAGACACGAAGGAACAGGACAGATCTAGATAATGAATGCGTAAAAAAACAGGTTATAAGAACAAGCAAAGTTCAGCGAGGACAGTTTAAAAACTACAAATTACACTAGAATTGCTGTCTAAAGAGTGACGTGAATCCAGTGTTGGGTGCAAATTTAAAAGGCAACACTTATATATCAAACAACTTCTCCTTGTTGCTTATCTCTTTCTTGCAATTTTGACCCAAACCCATATGTTTCTTCCTCCTCCCAGCCTGTTGGGATGGAAACGTCCTCTGCATGGTGTTCAGGCATGTTCCACTGCCCCAAGTGCCCGATCGCATATGCATCTCGTATCCCAATTTTTATTTTGGCTCTAACGTTCTGCTAATCTAAGCATGTTTGCAGAGGCCTGGGCCTGTCCTGAACCTGTCCTTTAACCTCGAGGAGTGCACCAATCGTTTTGTCATGGTAGACAGAGGAATAGCACATACAGTGGTGGCAGCATACCTTTTTAGGGTCGAGCCTGCGTTGCATGCGCTCGCGCATGCGTATCACAGCGAGACGCTTTAGGGTTTAGAAAAGGGCTCGTAGCCCTGTCGAAGTCACGTCAGTGTTTTTCATTGGTTCGTGGGCTTGCCTGTTAGAATCTGCTTGATTTCATTAGTGGAAGGCACGCATACGTCATGCCTTTTCCGGTGGCTAGCCCTCCTCGAGCGCAGCGACCAAGTACAGAAAACATGCGAGGCTCGCTGTTTTCTGTCCGGCTCATGGACTACTTTTTCTCTAATTTACTAGCGCGATTTCGCTTGGCAGAAGTCGAGCGCTTTACATAGTTAATTGCACTTTTTTCGGTTACGTACATAAATGCACTTTTGCCGATAGGTGAAAAGTCGGGTTAGGAGTTTACAACGCTATCAGCTCTAACATGAGCAAATGCGAGACCCGTTGCATTGTAAATGCTTGTTTTTTGGTGTGACCAGGCCTGAGAATGTGTCCTAGTGGTCCCTTTTGCATAACATTCTACTATTAGTGCTCAGAAACCTGCGCTCCCATCCAGCGTGTTGAGTGCGGGTCTGTGTGCAGTGTACATATAGCACATGTCTGTTAGTAGAACTCTGTATGTAAGTAGAAGCACTGTAGTCCGTGGGATCCATTTTGGATGTCCCTGGGTTAGCAAGGCACAAGGTGGAGAATGAGGAAAGCTCCTCGGATAATCGAAGTGTACAGCCTGCATTCCTGGGGCTGCAGGGCAGAAATTCAGAACTGGGGTAAGGAGGATGGGTACAGGCCAACCTTTGGAAATCCCATGAGGATTGTTGTTAGTGAGGGGCTGCTGATTAGTACTTCCTTAGCACTGACATTTAGTTAATGATATACATGACTGGTCGGGCAGCAGTTTCTGTTGTCCCAGGTGACAGCTTCTAGATCAGGCCTGCCCTTTTGTCTACCCACAATTACTGCTTCAGAGAGGCCAATGAGGTGAGGTACAAAAACCTCACACTTCATTGTGCTTGTGTTTACAGACTGATCCAGTGCTACCTGCTGTGAGAAGCACCAGTCTACATAAGGGCTGTTTCTGGAGAGCAGCCTGAGAAGGATGGTTGAAAAAAAGAAACACCTCAAACAAGGCCTGAAATTTGAAACAGTAGATCCACATCTTCTGTGTATTTGTATAACTTTTGGGACTCAAACCACCCAATAATTAGAACTAAAGTAGAATGTATTCCCCAAACCATCCCACTTTGTTCAAATTCCAAGTCTTTGATGGCCCACAAAGGGAGCTTTCTGCAGACTACTGGACTGACTGCTGTGTGAATAGGGCTGGTGTCTGCCATTCTCCCAATCACCTGAAGTTTGCACTTTTTTGCTGGAGGAGCTGAGGGTCTGCCTTGTGCTTACAACTCACCTGCCTCCTGAAAGAGGGAAGGAGTCTGCCTGGCCCTGCGGGAAGAGAGGCTATTCTGGAGAAGAACCTGAGCATGCCCGCCAGACTGTGGGACACCCAGAGAAAGCAGACTGCCCCTGAAACAAGGGCGGCTCCTCCATTTGGGTGGAGAAGTGTCGCTGCAAAACCTTTCAGATAAAAGGAAAATAAACTATGTTTATTATCTTTTTCTTTGAAAGGGGTGGGGCCACGGGGATGACCTTCACTGAGGGGGAGTGCTGTGCACTCCCCCTCAGTGTGCATTTGAGTTTGGCCGGCCGTCTCGGGCAGGCCAAACACACATGCGCACAGGGCTGTCTGGAGAGAACCCGCACAGGCTCCAAATCTGCGTGGGCGCTCCCAGTCAATCCTGACGCTGCTCTAAGCAGCGTCGGGATCGGTGCAGGGCAGGCTGGAAGCCTGTGCCTGCCTGGAGCGACGAGGGAGACCCCCCGTGTCACCCTGCCCCTTCCATGCAGCAGAGCTGTGACTGCCCTGACAGCTATGCCAGGAGTGACTCCTATAGTAGACCAGCCTCTTGGTCTCCCAAGAAGGCACCTGGGTATAGGCACTACCAGCCACTATGACTGACATGCCCGTTCAAGGATCCAACTTTACAGAGCAACAGTGGGACTGGCCCCATGACACTAGTGGAAAAGTACTAACACAACAATTGAGGGCCTGTAGCTCCTGAGGTCCCTCTGTGGTAGAATGAAACCTGCTAGGCCGGAATCTGCGCTTTCTCAAGGTAGCTGTACTGTACTATAGTAATAACAACGTATAAATATACACTGCAGATTAACTTTGCATCACAGTTGGCGGCGAGGTGAGTTGGTTGCACTAAATATAAACACGCTGGGCTGGCATCTTGCGCAACCTCTGCCTACTGGACGCGACCCACAGACTGGCGCAACCTATTTCATCATCGAACCGCGTGTCACCGGTAGAAAAGAAAAATGGCGGAAATGACCCTGTTTAGAGTCATGCAGATTAGTCTGCCACCTGCGCCACAGGATGTGACGTTTATACTTATGGAAATGTCGCACAGGCGCACAGCGTGTTCTCTGCAGTCGGATGCTGAGTCAGGCCCAGACCTTGCCCTTGTGGGAACTCCCTCCTGTGCCACTACACCCTTCTTTCCCAGATGATGCAGCAATCTGGAAACCAACCAAACGAAAAGGACACTTGAGCTATAATTAATTTATGCTCGTGAAGCACCGTGTGTTCATTTCGTGAGAATGTTAAGGGTTCTCGCCAACACTTCAAGCAGTTGCTTATGTTGACAGCCATGTTTTTTACTGGTCTGCCTTTGATTGGAGTGATTTATTCTGCAAACGCAGAAAAATACTACAAAACAAAAGTTGTTTATTTTGCTTTAAAATTGTATTAACTCAGATAATTACAGCTATCATGGCCTAATCTACGAAGTACAAACATTTTAAATATAAATGCTTTAGAATTGTATCCTTCCATATTCGTAAATATAAAAAATGTGTGTGATGTTCTGTAGTAATTTCAGTACGTTTCATCAAATGATACAGCTTCTGTTAAAAAACAATAATCATCTGGATTGTTCTGAACTTGCATGTGACATGCTCGAGGTTTTCTTAATGGAACCAGAAAGAGTGAAAATATATATTGCCATGCCTATATCAATAACACTTCAAAAGAGAGGCAGAAACTTTCTTCATCCTACCAAACCATGAACAGCCAACACAACGGCCGAAATCTCAAAAGATACACCAAGTACAACTTTCATTCTCGCACGAACACAAACTATTTGACACTGAATCAACATCAACAAGAAAATACTCTGGCCTTTCCAGATTGACAAGAAAGGACACCGAGAGAGTGAATGTGTGGTTTAGCAACAGTGCTTGGTGTGATATAAAGAGGAATAACAGAGTGCTTAATTTGTCAATAAAAACGTGCCGGTGCCCAAAGCTCTCTTCTGACAAATACGGCTGCTTCAATTAAAGATGCTAGCAGAGAATCCTGAGGAAGCATATTCTTGAAGCCATCTTGAGCTTCTTTAATCCATTTACAGACACTCCCTGCCCCTTCAACTCACTCTTACAGCATTCTGATTTCTCCCATTGTGACTATTTTTCATTTTTCTCTTCCTCCGTTTTTCCCATATGTGCCTTTTGCTGGCAAGATATGCTTGGGACAGAAAAATAGGCGCTAGCCCTAAAAAATAAGTGCTGGTGCCCTGCACGGGAAACCACTGGCTCAAATTAAGCATACTGTTCTACAGCTCAAGAAGGAAGGCGGTGGAATGGAGGTGGAAAGTCAGAGGAAATCCATGCATTTAGAAACTTTTCTTCATAAAGACCAAGCACTGCCCTATTATATCTGCAGAACTGTCAAAATCGTTGAGTCGTGGGGTTCAACGTAGGTTCAGCGAGGCCGGATCTTCATTAAAATCAAACATTGTCTTATTATATCTTAAGAACTGTCAGAATAGTGGAGGCAGTGTTAGCCAATGGAGGTCCATTGAAGCTGGACCTCTGCTAGATTTTTATGCTAACCACTAGATAAAGTTACACACTTAAGCCTGCATAGATTCGTATAATGTCAGTGGTTAGCCTGAAAAATATGACAGGCGCCCAGCACTCCGCTATCTCCCTGGGACACCTTGATTTATGGAATCCAGTACCTGATGTACACAACCATTCAAGGAAAGCAGAGGGTTTGCAACAGCAGAAGGGCTTTTTACAAACTATGGGGCAGATTTGTATATGGGTGGACAGGCTGTCGTTCCACCAGGGGAACACAGTGAATTATTCTTTCCTCTAGATGGCAGTCATTTATAATGTATTGCTAGGAATCAACGTTGTGGCGGTTCCTGCCAATGCATTGCGCTGTTCGGTACAGGGTTGCACCAGCCTGACGCAGCCCTGCACCCAACAGTTTTCTTCTGAATATAAAAAGTATATTTCTACCCTATCACAGGAGTCCTCCCCGTCAGGCTGTCGGAGAGGTTTGGCTATGGACGTGATGGAGTAGTCACATAATTATCCAACCTTAAAGGCCCCCCGCATTAAAATTGATGAGTGGACCTTTATCTTGGTGGTATGTATATTCCATTGCCGTTGCAAAGGAGCACACATACCACCAAGATATAAATCAGCCCTTTTGTATGGGTCATAAAAAGCTCTCCAACTCAGAAAGGGCTTTTGCAACCCTTTCCAGATCATAAGGAAGAGGTTGGGGGGGAAAAGGGGCCACCCGCTCTTTTTTTTAAAAGATGAAAGGTATTTATCAATTGTGTGTGGCCATAGTTGCTGTCACAAACCATTGGTGAGGTACAGACCCCAAAATGAGGTTGGTCACAGTTTTTAAAAAGTTTTTTTAGAAAATCATGTTGTGTGGTCTCGGGAAGGGGGCGTGTTTGACCTAAACAGGAAACATGTTTGTTTAAAAATAGTACTTGTTTACATCACAATCTTTCTTCTCTTGCATCATCTCCACACCCGATCGTAACTTCTAATTATCCTAGGGCAGCTAGAATTTATAAACTTTTAAGAACGTCTGTTCCACCTAGACTCAAATAACCTATTGAGACATTGTGGGAATCAGATCTTGGTGTTGTTTGGCCAACTTTTTTATGGGATAGTATATGGTATAAGATACATTCCACTGCACACACTGCAAGTCTCACGCAGACCCTATATTTTTTCATAATAGACTTTTCTACACTTCTGTATGCCTTTACAAAACTCAAACTTACAAAAAATGACAATTGTTGGCACTGCCACACTTAGCAGGGTACTGACTTTCACATGTTTTTTTCTTGTCCATCCCTATCTACTTTTTGGTCCTCAATATGTCTCGCATTTCAGCAACAGCTCAGATCTCCTTACCAATGTCATATGAATTACTGTTTTTGGGTGGCATACATGAAATCTGGAGTTCATTCAAGCCTCTTGGAAAATTGGTGGACCTCTTGCTTTCTATTGCAATCTCTATTATTATTTCTAACAGGGAATCTTCGGAGAACATTACTGTCAGACAGTTGTGGAATTCTGTATGTTAACATCATAGACTTGACAGCTACAAGCTTGATTCAACAGGAACTTTCTTCAAACGTCATCAGCTATGGTTGCCTTTAAGTAACTATCACGCACTGCGAAGGAAATTGATTTTTCTCCTCCTTTTTTAAAATGTCAATATATTTCCCATTTTTCTTCTTATATATACTCATTCCATCTTACAATCACTGTAACTACTGTCTATTACCTCTCTCTTCATATGGCTATCACTTGATTCCCTTTTCTATCCCTATAGCTGTTCTCCCTCTCCCTTTCTCTTTCTTCTTTCTTTATTCAAACTTGGAGTCTCTGATACTATATTGCTGTATATGCCTAATTCATTTACATGTTTAATATGCATTTATAAATATAATATTCTTCATATATATTCACAACTGAATATCTCTGTTCTGGCAATGTTAAGTTAATGTTCTTGTATTTGACTCAATAAAAAATTTCTTTAAAAAAAATGTACTTTTTGCTTTAATGGACAGAGGATGGATAAAATAAATCCAGTTTGGAAATGCAAATACAGGCACAGAGGTCAACTGTTACTTGCAGGCTTCCACTCCTCCACTCCTCCAATCATTGGTTGTTCCAAATTGTGACCTGCATAATGATTATTCATTAGGAAGATTGCTTTGTGACCCCTGGCGGATGTACAAATTGTAATGCAACCCATTGCTACCTTGGTCACATTGCTGATTGTATTCCCATTCACAAACCAGTCAGTGTGCAAACTGCACATCCTTTATTATGTCCTCTTCTTTTCTCTTATCAGGATTCAGCCTTAAGTCAGTGCCAAGCTGCATTACCTAATACCATACAGGTTTTATTTCCCAGAAGTGCCTGTCATGCACTTATGAGTTCTCATAGCACACCTGTGTGTGTTTTTTTAACTTGTTAAACTGTTTACTTTGAAGGCCCTTTTTTAAATTAGACTCTTGAACAATTTCACCTTCCTACAGTTACTAAACATTTTACAGCTTCAGGTGCTGAGACGCCACTAAATATATCTGGGTTTGACAGCCCAGCTGTCAAACAGAGCTACTGCTCATCATACAAATAGAGTGAGCTACTGGTCAACCTTTCTAAGGATAGCCAATTTCCACTGGCCTCTCGATCACAAAAGCCTAGAAGGTGTATATTGTTTGACCAACAGAAGGGAAGGCGAAAAGCATTAAGAAAGCGAGAAAGTAATGTGTCTAGCAAACAAGAGAGAGGAGAAGAGCAAATGGAATGAAAGCAGGATGGAGGACAGAGTGTGGTTTTGGTAGGAAGTTCTCCCCGCCAGGCTAAATCCGCAGATTAGATACAAGAACACAGAGGGACAGAGTGCTATGTTGGATCACGGGGATGAGATTGTATCGATTTGGGCTCCATATTAAGATAGTCATTCACTGTGAAAAGTTCAGATTATTGGTCTATTAAAAATTAAAAGTTACACCCTCCTGCAAAATGACAAGTGTTATATTCTAGTCCGACTCGAGTTAAGAGGAAAATGATACCACAAAAACAAGCAATAACAAAGCCAATAAGCATGGCTCTTTTTTTAAATATGAAAGTGCACTTCACCCGATACCTATATTCGATTTTGTGTGTCTTGTGTGGAGCGTCCAGAGGGTGAATGCAAAAATGTTTGATAAAACAGATGAATGGGTGGATGGGTTGGTGAGAAAATTAATGGACAGTCTGATGGTTGATTTGGACAATGAGGTTTGGAATGGGTGTATGGTACGGCTCCCTTGCTCTGCTGCGACCATAAATAGATAATAACAGCCTTTCATTGCAGTGCAAGGACTCTGCATAATCCATGCATTGCACTTCATAAGCTCACTCATGCATCTGATTGCTCAGTCAAATGGCTGCAGGGCTGTGAAAATGAACTTTTGAGCAGGCCCAAGCTGTGAATGGTACTCTTTTCAAACAGTGGCTGAAGGATGCTGACCCAAACAAAACAATCGTTGAAGAGGGTTGGCCCATTGCCGTTCTCTGTATTTTAAATGACAAAAGCTCTGACAAACCAAACCTAAACAAGCATATGCAATGCAAAGGGTCTGGCATTTGTTCGAGTTAAAGCTATTAGCGTTGTAAACTCCTAACCTGACTCTTCTTGCCACATAAATTGAAAATGAAAAGTAAAACAGTTTCACATAAGCGAACAGATTCAAAGTGCCAAGGCATCTGCGTAAAGAAGCACACAAAAAGAAGTTAGCTCGCAGTCAAACGTATCGGCAAATGTGCAATTATCCATGTAACAGGGACGATGTCCAAGGCAGTAACTAAACCGCCCCAAGGAGGGACAAACGTAAAGCATTTACCAATGAAAATAAATGATTTAGAAGGGCAAGCCCATGAACAAGTGGTAGTGATGGGCATGCGGTGGGTATGGTTAAAAGCCCAGATACATACCAACATGTTGGAAAAGCAGCACTTGCGCGCTTCTGTGCTCAACCTAAAAATCATCACCGTAGATTACATTCTCAGAGCTGGTGAAACAAAAATGCATATTGTATTTTGGCACTATAGATATACAGCAACATTAAATCAGAAGGCAGAAATGAAACACTCTCAAAACATTTCAATTAAATAAAAAAGAACAACCATGGTAAAAATGTGCATAAAATGACTAAGATTTGGTAATAAACTAGGGGCCAGATGTAGCAAAGGGTTTTACCCATTCTGTGCCCATGGGAAACTGTGTTCGTACATATGGCCCTAGGTCTTTAAATGTGCTCCCATTGTTTGATCAGTATGCAATGTCAACTTTGTTTCTCTCAGAGAACAAATTACCCACTGAGAAGAAACAGTGAAAAATCCAAATAATGCAGGTTCTCTACAAGGTTTGAAGACACCTCTGTTACTTTGAAACTGCAAATGGGGTTATGTAGCCAAGGTGTCCACTGCAGCAGCGGGAGGGCTAGACACGTCACGTTTTTAAGATAACCACTGACTTTGTAAATGAGATACATTTAAGTTTATTGTAAGTAAATTCATCCTATGTGGATAGCCCAGTGGCGTAGCGTGGGGGGTGCAGGGGGGGCTGGCCGCACCGGGCGCAACATCTGGGGGGGGCGCGCTCGCAAGTGCTAAAATCCACGGGTTAGGGGGCGCAAATTACTTGCCTTGCCCCGGGTGCTGACAACCCACGCTACGCCACTGGGATAGCCCAAGAATCTGGCAAGGGTCCTGCACTCCTAGAGCTATGTTTAAAATATTTGGTGCAGGAAGTCCTACAGGAGGTTTTGTGTGAAGTGCCTAGTTACGCTGTGGTCATAGATACTTGGAGAACTGAAGAGGTGTTTCCAGGTCCGGCCCTAAATCGGATTGACCAGGACAACGTCCTTGGTGGAAAGAAAATGTGGTGTTTGTTGTGTGAGCAGGGGTCATTGCGGTCTGAGGGCAGGGGGTGTGAGGATGATGGGAGGAGGACAGGGGGTTCATGGAGTGCTAACAATTATGCTAAGGTACATTAAGGCTTGATTATAAAGCCCTTCATAAAGATTTTGGCGGACAGAAAAGGCCATCCGCTGAAGCCCCGCGATCAGGTTACCGCCAGTGCAGTCCCCTTCCCGCCGCCCCTATTACAAGTTTCCTGCTGGGCCAGCGAGCAGAAACTTCTGTTTCGCCAGCTGGCCTAGCGGAAAACAGACTACAACATTGATGCCGGCTCATGAAAGAGCCGGTGGCACTGTTGCAGTGCATAGGGTGCACCAGCACCCATCGTGCTTTTCGCTGTCTGCAAATCAGACAGTGAAAAGCAGTACTAGGCTGGCCATGGGGGCCCTTGCACTGTCCATACCAATTGCATGGGCAGTTCATGTCCCCCATGAAGCCCCCTGCCCCACCTCTCTGCCAGCATTTAAATGGCGGTGCTACCACAATGTAAAATCTGGCAGAGAAGGGACTCTTAATCCCCAGGACAGTGCTGCCTTGGCGGATTAAGACCGCCGGCACTGCCAGCCCCTCCAGTGGAGGAGAGATGGCGGTGCTGGCGGTCCAACCGTGGTGCACCAGCTAGGTCGTAATGAGGGGCAAAGTCTTTAACGGGACCCCTATTGAGACCAAGTGGGATGGACGATCTGCTGTTTGCAGGACATTTTTAGGCAGCTCCCTGCTGCACCTCACGGAATATTGGTGCCCCAGGCCCAGCTCGCCCAGGCCCAAGGCCAGCCCTTGGTGTTTCCATGTAGGTAACGGGTAGGGACAGGATGTTGGGTGAGGGCTGCCTCCTTCAGACAGCAAACAGGGAACAGCCTTCGATAACTTCAGTAAAGTACAAAGATCCTTGCTCCTGGCAACCTGTCTTACCGTCCGGGCTGTTCCACAGTTTGGCACTAATGTGAACAGGGGCCAGTGATGTAACAAAGGCCCCGCAGCCCCGTGGTGAGGGAGGGCGAGCTCCAGGGACCCCCCTCAGCACAGCAGACTGTGCAGGGGCAGCAGGCACCTGAATGACTCCAGGGGGAGGGGCTCCCTTCAAGTACTTTTCTGGGGGGGGGGAGGGGGGTGCTGAAGTTTCATTACACCACTGGCAGGGGAGGGTGACAAATTATGAAGGGCCTATTTAGAAGTAGATGTAGGAGCTTTAGGTATCCATTATAAAATCCATAATCCTTATCAAACATTCTATGTATTTATGTTGTTACCACCCTTCAGTGGCTCTCCCTCCGCACACCTGTGACCATCTTTCACTCACTAGTCATTACGATGGATTAAAAAAAAACTTGTGTGGGATTCCTTGGGTGATGGGAATTGCTGCAGACATGAAAGGCCTTTAAGATTTCAATGGTCCATACCTTAATTTATGCCAGTGGCAGCAGGGGTGGGCCCTCATTTTTGGGGACTGGTCCTATTTTTTTTTTTAGCATCAAACTTTGGCTCAGTGCAACAGAGAAAGGCAGAAAAAAATAAAGGAAAAGAAAACAAGGTCAATTGGGAGGAATAAGGGGTGAGTTGAGTGAAGACAGGAAGTATATAGGGTGGTGGAAATCAGCTAGATGTGGAGTCAAGACTTGGGGACCTTTGTATTCATTGACACCAGCAGCACATATGAAATACTTTGCCCCCTGTACTACTTTTCACAAGGTAAGCGATGTCCCTGTCTGAAATTCAATACCAGAAGCCAGGTAATGTTTTGGGAGTTACATAAACGTGGCCGCCAAACCCCAATTATTGGTGGGCAGGTTTTTAGGAACAAAAAGTTTGGGAACGCAAGGCCTTGTTTACACCTCTGGCTTCCCTGAGAAGGTGTTTCCACGCCTCGGGAATAGTAGGGCCTCCCGGTGACGCGTGTTGGCAGCCGAGGCACTGGGAGGGGAGGCAGGCTCCGACCTGCCGCGGTGCTCACTGCCCCGGCTCCCGCCGTGAAGTAACCATGTCTGGTGATGTCGTTCTCAGGCGCAAGACCACGGAGAAGCCGCCCCCAGCCATGTCCGACCCGGAGGACACCGACGACGAGTGCTGGAACGCCCTGGAGGCCCACCGGGTCAAGCTGATCGCCATCATCGACCCCACGCGCATCACCCCCTACCTGCGCCAGTGCCGGGTCCTGAACCGCGACGACGAGGAGCAGGTATTCAACGACCCCAGCCTGGTGGTGCGCAGGCGCAAAGTGGGTGAGTGCAGCCCGGAAACTTCTCCAGACCCGAGAGTTGGCGAAGTGATCATTTATGTTATGCAATGCGCCAGATACTAGATTTACCGTTTCTAAGCGCTATATGTCGTACCTGTATTTTTTCCCTTATGTAATGGTACTTAATATATCGACGTGGGAAGGCTGAGTTACACCACATGCCATACAATGTTGGCTGCGTAATCGGCCACTGCCTCTTGCTGGCATGGGGTATTATAAACGAGTGCCCCCCCATGTGTCACAGCCTTGCAAGTGACACTGCAAATCCTGTACAGTAACACTCGCTGTTTACGGAGGACGTGTAAGGTCACTAGAAAAACGTGTCATCAGGGGCAACATTTAACAGTGTGATGCATTATGGGAGATGTAATTTTGGGGCATTTCAACTGAACCAACTTGACTAAAACCTCGAAACAAAGACTTGTGAATAAGTAGCCATGTACTGGGGCCTGGTGCCTGTGATGATATAGGGATAACCTCATGAAATTGTAGACTTTACTTAGTACGCTGTAGATTTATAAATGACACCTTTTTATGTTTGCACCAATTCACAGTAACCGGAACGAAAAGCAAGGCAGTTTTGCAAATGTTGGAATGCTTTTAAATTTGATTTATTCTACACGTCAACTGCCTGCCGCAGCCGAATGGGAAACAGGATGAATACATCTGTAACTTTTAAGCATCTTCGAGAGTGAGGTGTATTGGTGGCTGATAAACTCTCTTTTAAAGTGGAACTGTCTTTCAATTGTAAGTCAGTGTGGCTTTATCATCAAAATAATTGAAGTTAAAGCTGTGCGACCCATAGTTGGAGCTGGGATGCTCAAACCGTGCCTCTAAGGACGGGTAGCTGGGAATGTGTGGGGTGAAGGGCATCGTTTCTCTACTGGCCACTGGAGTGTTTGTGCGTCTGTTCATTCTGTCCTTAACTTTGAGGCTTTCAGAAAATTAAGAGCATATTTAAGAGCCTCTAGCGCCATTCTAATGCCACATTCGCTTTTTTTTTTAACGCTAATGCAACGTTAGAAGGCCAAAAACGCCGCGCCTTATTTACAAATTGATGCAATGCATGCATAGTGCCACTTTGTAACCTTTGCGCCACATTTTCTTGCACCTGTCTTAATGTATGCAAGGGGGGTGTTTCCCCTTTAGGGGGGCCAAAAAGATGGCGCAAGGAAATCTAAGAGATTTCCTTGCACCATTTTTTTGGGCACTTTTAACGCCTGCTCAGAGCAGGCGTTAAAAGGGGACATGCCATTGAATACAATGGGACTCTATGTACGCTGCATGAATAGCACCAAGATTTTGGCGCTACTCCTTCAGACTACAAACAAAGTTTCCTGCATTCTGACACTATTGTCCCCTACCCTGCGCCATGGTGCACCGTATTTTAAATACAGCGCACACATGGTGGTGGTGGCGGGGGGTGCTAAGGGGCACAAGGAAAGTGGTGCTGCAGTGTGTGCAGCACCACTCTTCCTAAATTATCCCCCAAGTGTTCCTTGAAGGCCTCTTAGCGCTAGAGCAAGACATGCATCGCCAGTGGTAGATTGGCATTAGATATCCCTGAAGCGGAAGTTACCAGAAAACATCCCTTCTGTACCTTCCTGTAGCTACAGACACTGTAAAACGTGGCTGTTGACATGTGCCCGTCTTAGGATGGCAGGCATTTTCCTTTAAAGTAACATGGTAGGCAGATGGAACCCAGTTTCTGCTTGCAATCCTTAAATGTACCTATTGCCACATGTCCTTCTTTATTCTCACACACTGTGCTTGTGGTTTTCGTCTGTTGTGAAATCCCTGCTGTGGGTGGAGGTTGGACAATAATGTTTCTGTGTTGACAATAGTACATAAAATATTAATATAGCCTTGCAGCCTGCTTCAGAGGGTTCAATCATTAACTGAATGCCACCTTTACGAGTTGCAGGGTCGAGCTGTTTTAAGAGGACTTTTAAGGCCCTTGGCCGAAGGACTAAAATGCTATTGGAATAATCTTTCCACTAATTGAGGGTTCAACGTTCTAATTAAGCAGGGAGAAACAGACAAACACTGGAATGAGGGAGTAGGGGGCAATGAGGACTACTATTCACTCTATGCCATACCATTGCTTAAGCAGAGCTCATAATATTCCAATGGTCTACTTGATATTATATTAAAACGCCTTCAAATATTATCATATTATTTTAGAGTCACCCATCCAGAAAGTGGTGCAAAAATAAATTACGCGAAAACCTGGAGATAAAAATGGTATTGACCAACTATTTTCACATGCATTTTTAGTTTGTGGTGACAGTTTTTCTGTTTTTTTTAGTTAGAAGTTAATGGATTTTCATGGAAAATGTATAATTCTCACCACAGATTGATAAGGAAATACTCGAATACTGCTACAAATCAGTCTACATTTTTCATACACCGCTGTGTTGTAGAAACTGCTTCTGGTTTTAGTTAATAGGTAAACAGACACATTTATCTCCAGTCCTGAGGACACCAGAGGATGCAATTTGACATTTCTGAAGCTACTGTTTTTTTATTAACTATTTAATTTAGCACGTTCTCAAGTACCAAACCGACCAAAGGCATTGGATCACTGTGAAATGATCAAATATGAGCATTTAAAAGAGTAAGAAGGAGGCCATCACATACTTAAAAAAGTCTCAGTGAAGCAGCAATGGAAAACCAACACAGATATCAAACTCCCATACAAAACTCGAATATTAGGTATGACTTATTACCAAAACAGAGATATTAAATAACAGAGACTGGAGCACATTTGCTCCAAAGTAAGGTTTCACCTCAGGAGCAACTTGATTTCACATAAGTTTTGCAGGGCTTCCATTATAAAAAAGGGAGAAACACATTTTTCACAATTTTAAAGGTCAAAAGACTGGGTCAGGTGTGAGGCACAATATTTGTTCCCATATACAATGTATGCATATCGAGTGAATAGCGATATCCATTTTCCCCGTTTCCCTTTAAAAATAGGACATTCATGTGGCACAATCTTCCCTCAAAATTTGTAATGCACACATAATGCACACAATAAACGTGTTATATATTGTTTCACAGTCAACTTTCTCTATTGTGCACACGTCCTTATGTAATATAGTTGGGGTAAATTCTCATGCTTTATTTCCTATTACACACAAAGCAACATGGTGGATACTGAATCTACTCTACTTTTTCTACCAATGTAGTGTTTGGGGAAAATAGCCCCTATGCATATGATGAACCAGTGAAGTGATGGCATTTTGGGGTCACAGGGTTTTAATTGTGGGCACACAACACCAACCATTTCTGGCACTTCTGTAACACAGGGTAGGGAGCAGCTTTAAAGTGCCACATTGAGGGGGTCCCATATCGTTGGTCGAGGGTCCTAGGTGACCTTCTTTGGATATGAGGGGAGTCCTCCAACTTGTAAAATTGCTCTTTTTTCCGGAGTTCTGAAAATTCCTGCATCATTTCCACTACCAGGGCCGTCCTTTAGCATGAGCGAGAAGCTGGGCCCATGCCCAAGGCACCAACCTTCAGAGGGGCGCAGGAACAGACTTCTGCAGTTTCCCTCCAACCTAGCTCCATAAAAATGCAGACTCTTTCTCTCTGTCACACACACACACACTCTCTCTCTCTCTCTCTCTATACATCGTTACTTTTATGCACGCATAATTGTACATAGTGTCCATTTACACATGCAGAAATGAGTTGCAACATCATAAATGCAATTCGGAAAGGAATTCCAGACCTATACCTGGGACCTGCAAGTTATGCTGCTTCCCAGGCTTACTCCTTTTCTAACATTTCTAAACAAGGAACATTCACTCCAAATGTAGGGGAAACCTAGGAGTACATTTTTGAGTCTATCTGTAAATCTGATCATAAGTGTTCAAGGTTCTCAGTTTACAGTTTAAGGGACCTGGTGATTCCTTGTGTAAATAAGCTCTAAGACATCCTACGCCCTGGTGTTGTAAATATTGAGAACTTCCCAAACAATTAGGTAGATGGAGGATTACAGAAGTTTCAGGGGTTCAGTCAAAACTATGAGGGTAATGGTGTGTGCACAGCTGCCTGAAGTCAGAGCAAAGGTGACTGCACCCCTCCCGACATGGCAGCCATACCTCCACTCTCCATGATCTCGCTGTTAGCGTTGCGGCGGTCCCGGCTGGTAAACTATCTTATCCTGTGAATTTCTAAGATTCTGTCCCCCCCACTATTTGTCTCTGATTTCAGAGGTTGACAGGGGCGAGATTCAAGTGGACATTGAATGACCGCAGCAGAGGACACCGTGCTCTTGATGTCTGTTCCAAGCTTTATGCAGTACGTTGGCTGATCCCGAGTCAAGGATTGTGCGATGCTCTTCCTAAAGACCTTATCCAACCTGCAACCCATCCCCACCTGGAGACTCCAGTGGGTGTCCCTGGCAGGGGGCTGGGGGACCATCCTGCAGGTCTCAACACAGAAAAGGTGCTGCACGGGGGCTTGTGCGGCGGGAAGATGTAAATCGCTCAGAGGGGTTATAGGAGCAGGGCGTATGGAAGGGATACAGTCGATAACCCCTAACAGAACTCCTGCAAATATCAGACAGTTTGTTGGCCAGCTGGGCAGAAACCTCAAAATAGCAACATTGAAAATTCGGCTTACCATCGCAAGAAAAGCAGTAGGCAATCTACAAAAAATCAGGATACAGAAACAGCAGACTGAGAAGAAAAATGTGGGACTCACCCTAGTACACCGCTTGCATCTCCTGAATTTAGCAAAGAAAATCAGGATTTGAGTGCAGGTGGATTGCTTATTGGAAAGCTCGCTGTAGACAATACCCTTAGACTGTTGCTTCTGAAGTGCTTCAAAACGATAAATGGTTGCTTGCTACTCTACAGGCAGACATTTACCGGTCTCTGCCGCTTCTCTAATGGAGTCAAGCTCTGTCCATGCTACAGAATCAACTACAGTAGTTAGTACTGATGTTAAAGCAGGTCAGAAGCAGATACCAATTTAAGAGAATCCTTGGAACAACTGGAAATGGGTAACAAAAATTCATCCCAAGTTCAAGGCAGTACCATTGAAAAATGTTGCAGCAACAACTGGCATCGAAGAGACTTGACACACGAACTACCCAGTATTTCTCAATATAGGTTGTAAGTAAATTATGTTAATGAAAATGGGAGGACAGTCCAAAGCTGGATGTACTGAACCCCCTAATCAGGGTTTTATCCCAGACAACATCCTCTCAGGAAGAGATAGTATAGCTCTCAAGATTTGCATGTTCCCTAGAGCAAGAGTCATGTTTGACTAAATCCAATCAATTGCAAGTCACAACTGTATATTTTGTTAAACCAGCCCGTACTGGGGAAATTTGCAATTTGAAAATCAAATGCAGACTGAACCAAGAGAACCAAACATTCTAAACCCCCCTGGGCAATTTGACCAAACTAGCTAGTCTTAATGTGTAAGGGGCCCTGATAACTTTTCTAACAGATTTTCAAAGAGATCAAATGCATCTAGGTACTTTTGTTTGTGCCTGAAATATGAAAAAGCTCGAGATTGAGAAAAAATGTACTCAGTATGCAATCCGACTTGAATAGCTTCAAAGAGAGGCTCAAGACAACCTAGTGGGGCTAGATAAGCAGACGTGGTTGCATGCCAAAGAGCTCTATGATATCAGGGTTCAGCTCTTAGATCCGGAACGCCAACAGAGAAGATCAAACCTAACATTTGTAGGAATCTGTCTCAACAGTGGTGGACTTTATCGAAGACTTGATCAAAACTCAAATGTTACCAGTGGTCACAGAAGATCTCACAATAATGTAAGCTTATCTGGGGTACTTTACTGAGCACCCGGGCAGTACCGCCCCACAACTAACATGTTCAATTTTGGTGACTTTAGGATTCAGGAACAATTTTCTTCTGCTGCAATTAAGCAGAAATCTTTCAAAACGCATGATGACTACAATTTTCATTTTTTTTCTGACATGACTTATGAAACATCTAAGCGCCGAAAGGAACTTCAGATGTTGACTCCTTAAAGCTGAGGGTGTACAAGCTATTTTGACGTAAACCGCTAGACTGAAAGTGCCCATCAACAGTAGATACAAAGGCCCATATTTATTCTTTTTTAGCGCCACATTTGCACTGTTTTTTGATGCAAAAATGGTGCAAACTTACAATAATACAAATGCATTTTGCAATTTGCGCCGTTTTTGCGTCAAAAAATGACGCAAACGCGGCACAAAAAAAGTATAAATATGGGCCAAAGTCTTCCATGAAACTGAGACAGCCCGAAAATGCTTAAAATAATTGAAAAGGGAGGAGGAGGGAAGGGAGTAGTGTAACAGAAAAATTAGTAATGAAATCGTTTTCACACTTAGCAATTAATTTATTGTGTGCTCTGGTAGTCGATATAAATGATTTTAGTGGAGAAATGGAGGGGAGCACGAGGGTGTATAGCACTGAGTAAGAAAGAACTGGATAAAGGAAGGCAGACGGGTAATGGAAGCTGCTTCTTGTTACCTCAGGCGCTGAGATCGTGCCGTGGGAAAAGAATGGGAGGGTACCTGGACAAGCAGGCGGGGCACTTGGGGGCTTGGCTAGGTTTCGTTGGTTCATTTACCACGAGCAGTTGGGTTCAAAAGAGTAAGCAAAGGGGCCGAAACAACATTTTTTCACTGCAGAAAAAGCTTAGGAGCTGTCAACTGTGTAACTTGCAAGCAATTTTGAAACCATCTCTTTAGCTGAATTAAAGATCATTTGTTTAAATGTTAATGGCCTAAATAATCAGGAAGAAACAAACGCGGTTTTAGCATTGTTAGCTAAACAGAAAGGGTCACTAGTCTTGCTGCAGGAGAAACCCATTAAGAAGCACAGGGAAAAATCAACCAAAAGGGTTCCATTTGATCTCTTGGTCCATTCTTCTGCATCAGCGGTACATAAGGTGGTAGCAGTTTTAGCGGGTAGGAAATGATCTGTACATACAGTTAAAGCAGCTGCGGATGAAACAGGAAGATGGGCCATTGCAGAGATCCAGTTAGAGCAGCCTTCTCTGACAGCTGTTTCATTTAAAGCTCCACAGTAGATGATCCTAAAGTGATTTATGATTTGGTAGATGAATTTCCCAGGACTGTTATAATTGGTGGGGCCTTAAATCTTCCCCAGTCTGCAGAGTTAGAATCAATAGATGATCCTAAAGTGATTTATGATTTGGTAGATGAATTTCCCAGGACTGTTATAATTGGTGGGGCCTTAAATCTTCCCCAATCTGCAGAGTTAGAATCAATAGATGATCCTAAAGTGATTTATGATTTTGTAGATGAATTTCCGAGGACTGTTATAATTGGTGGGGCCTTAAATCTTCCCCAATCTGCAGAGTTAGAATCAATAGATGATCCTATAGTGATTTATGATTTTGTAGATGAATTTCCCAGGACTGTTATAATTGGTGGGGCCTTAAATCTTCCCCAATCTGCAGAGTTAGAATCAATAGATGATCCTAAAGTGATTTATGATTTTGTAGATGAATTTCCCAGGACTGTTATAATTGGTGGGGCCTTAAATCTTCCCCAATCTGCAGAGTTAGAATCAATAGATGATCCTATAGTGATTTATGATTTTGTAGATGAATTTCCCAGGACTGTTATAATTGGTGGGGCCTTAAATCTTCCCCAGTCTGCAGAGTTAGAATCAATCAGATCTAAATGTTCTCAAAGGAAGCCAAAAAATGCCTAATGCAATAACAACTTAAAAGGAATCTTTGACTTGTTGAACCATGGCGAGCAGCACCCCATTTTTTTCCATCTGGTTCCATTAAGTTTCCCAAATAGATGATCCCTTAGTTCCAGACTCAATAAAGGAGGCGATTGGTTATTTTATTTCGAATTGCTTCTCAGATCATACAGAGATTTCTCTAGACCTTTTATATACTCCACCTTCTCTCTATCGATGGAATTTTAATTACAAGCTCTCTGCCAGGAGTGGATTCCTCGATCAGCTGGCAGTTAAAGCTCAGTTATATTTTCCCCTAAAATGGGGATACTGCAGCACTGGAAAATATGTGGAATGCATACAAAGTCACAATGCGGGGGGAGGGGGGAATCACATTCCTGGCCAATATAAGAAAGCTTGAGAAGGCTAAAGTTAAATGGTATCAAGAAGCGCTTAATTCAGCCAAACAAAAACTACATCCACAAAGCATCAACCAGAACTACCAGGTAAGAGAGATAGCAAAGCAAAATACATGGAATTATTTTTTCAAGAACAAGATTGTTAACTCAACCATGTTCGGTATCTCGACAGATATACAAGGAGGGAGAATCATCTGGAAAGTTGTAGACTCGGGTGTATTTTTATTTACGCTGGTGTAATCGGAGTCATTTTGGTAATTCTGTGTTACTCTTTGCCAAGGAATTACTGATAATGTGATTACGCCTGCTTGCGTAGTTAAGGGTAATTGGTGGGAATACAATCCTACTGCAAGAGCACATTTAGCAACTGTGAGGAGCCGCTGGTCTCAATATTTGTGTTCGGCTGCATTCAGGGCTACTTCTTAAGGCAAAATGCATCCTCGCCACCATTTTGTACACAAGGGTGCCTTTTGCATTAAGAAAATATTGCTAGATGCTGGTAGTTAGATGGGAGTTGTATTTTACTCCAATAGCACATTTAGTGCTATTTCTTAGTGCAAAATGGCTTGTTGTGCCCATTTTGTTTACAAGGGGAGCAATTTGCAATGAGAAAATAACGCTAAATGCCGGGGAGAAGCTGGGTGAAAATTTTACCCCGCAAATACGTTTACCGTGCATGAGTGGCTGCTTGTGCTTGCTGTTCGTGTTCTGTTGCATCTAGCACCAAAATTCATTCTTACTTTCATTTTAGACGCAAGAGAGCATTTGTGCAGTAAGAAATAGCTCTAAACACAGAATGATCTTCTCACGTAAATATGCATAATCTCCTTGAAAGTTTAGGTAACTCCGCTTGATTACGCTACACTGAATTACCCAAGTTACGCCCACTCCTAAAAATGTTAGCATGGTGGCTTAGGATCTGCAGATCTCAAAATATATTAATAAAATAAGGGGCCCAAATACCGGTATACTATCAGAAACAAGGCAACAAATTGAAAGAAAAATTTGGGCGCATTTTTGTAACATTTGAATGATGAGGATCTTGAGAAACGTGGACTATCATTAGAACAAGGAGTCTACTTAACAGGCAGCATTTCCCAATATCAAGTGGGCCTACAACTGTGAAGTGCACCGCATGGAATGTAGATTGAGAAGGAAATATTTGTAGCTTCTTTTCTAGAAGGCCTTATTAAGCACACCCCGGTCATAAAATATGGTTGCCAACATCCAGCGTCCCAATGGCACCCAAATGTATTTTTACTTCTTTTGCCCAAGGTACTTCTGAGTTCTTAATTTATCCAGTGGTTGCAGATGGTGGGCACTGGCACTTAGTTTTTTGGAGAGAGGCTTATTTTTTAATCAGCAGACTTTGACCCAGAGCAAATGAGAAAAAGACAAACAAAAGGAACAAAGGGAGTAACGGAAGAATGACAGATCCTATGTGCAGTAAACAGATAAAGCAGTGATGAAAAACAGCCTGTAAGTGATATAAAGAGACAGTAAATGTAGGGTCATAGGAGAAAGGGGCAGGAGTTGAAATCAAAACTAGGCAACCTTGGTATTCAGCAACTGTTGACCTACAATACTTTCAACTGGATGCACAAAAGGCTGAAAACTGAAGCCCACAATGCATGACGACTTGTCAATAGCTTCCCCAGTACACCATGTCAACATACTAGCTTGACAGCAGAAACTGCCTGTGTTAATCTGGGAAAGACAAATCTGTTGTTCCATGTAGCAACTGATCCCAAATCAAAACGTTTCAGTCTCTACTTTTCAAACATAAAAAATACATATTTCAGCTATTTTCCTTCTATGATTTATACACATTTCATTATTAGTTTAGAGTCAATAATTTGTACTTTATTAGTTCTTCAGAAATTTACTCTGCTTTCAGTAAATCATTCAAATTATAGTAGGGTTCATTTGCATAGATCAAAGCATTTCAGTTGCAATTACACCAGAAAGGGAACCTTAGATTACACATGCTGACGCCTTTTCCACTTTATTTTTTTCTGGCTGGGATGGGTTTGTGCCTCATGGCAGATTCAGACATAAAACATTTTGAAATGTTTCACATGTCCTGGTATAAATTTCCCTATTTTTTTTTTTCTGAAGAAAGAGTTCTTCTTTGTGTGCCTATGCTTGGAAACTTAGAAAAGTACTATAAGGTCTGCAATGCCATCATTTCATGGTGGATTTTATTTCTCTGTGTTTTTTCACCTAAGCAGCTCCTGGCTTCGAGATGGAAGCCCACCTGGCAGGAAACTTTACATATTAAGTGCCTGCCTCATTGCGGAAGATTGCAATATGCGTTCATTATTCTATGGATCTTGAAAGGACCCTTTGATCACTGGGAAACGACTGTTTAGAATATGGATTACTGTCCCTTTTTTAAACAAGTATGGTAGTATTCCTAAATGACAAGCTCTCACCAAAAACTAAGCACTTGTGGCCCACTACACTATCCCTGATTCTGAGTTTGTCGGAATAACAGTGTTTTTTTTTTTTACACCAGATACATTCCGAAACATTATTTATCAGGTGTAATAAGTAGCACCTATTACGAATTTCTGGGGACATAGCATGCTGATTTTGTGCTTACAACACCAACATTTGCATGGTACAGTAAATACAGTGGGGCATATTTATACTCCGTTTGCGCCGAATTTGCGTCGTTTTTTTCGACGCAAATTCGACGCAAAACTAACTCCATATTTATACTTTGGCGTTAGACGCGTCTAGCGCCAAAGTTCATGGAGTTAGCGTCATTTTTTTGCGTGAACACCTTCCTTGCGTTAATGATATGCAAGGTAGGCGTTCCCGTCTTAAAAAATGACTCCGATGCTATTGCGTCGGATTTATACTCCCGGGCAAAAATGACGCCTGGGAGTGGGCGGGTCTAAAAAACCCGCATTAGCGCCGGATTTTATCGCCTGGGTCAGAGCAGGCGTTAAGGGACCTGTGGGCTCAGAATGAGCCCAGAGGTGCCCTCCCCTGCCCCCAGGGACACCCCCTGCCACCCTTGCCCACCCCAGGAGGACACCCAAGGCTGGAGGGACCCACCCCAGGGACATAAAGGTAAGTCCAGGGAGGTATTTAAAAAAAAAAAAAAATTGTGGCATAGGGGGGCCTGATTTGTGCCCCCCTACATGCCACCATGCCCAGGGGACAGAAGTCCCCTGGGCATGGCCATTGGGCAAGGGGGCATGACTCCTGTCTTTGCTAAGACAGGAGTCATTTCTATGGGGGATGGGCGTCGTAAAAAAATGGCGCAAATCGGGTTGAGGCGATTTTTTTTTTTTGCCTCAGCCTGACTTGCACCATTTCTGGACGCCCATACGCCATTTTCCCCCTACGCCGGCTCTGCCTGGTGTACGTCGTTTTTTTAAACGCACACCAGACAGCGCCTGCGGCTAACGCCGGCTAACGTCATTCAATAAATACGGCGCCCGCATGGCGCTTCAGAATGGCGTTAGCCGGAGCTAATTTTTTTGACGCAAAACTGCGTTGGCGCAGTTTTGCGTCAAAAAGTATAAATATGGGCCAGTATACCTTCGCCTATTGAATTCTGTCAGGTTTGACAGGATGAAATTTAGTGAATGGTGATATGTTTAACAAACCCTGTAATTGCTGAATGGGACAAATAGACTCAATTTGTAACCCCACTCTTCATACAAACAGGGGTTTAAGAAGGGGTCAGAAAACACAGACTCACTCATTATCGGAGCCATTGTCTTTTGTCCTGGCGTGGTCAAAAACAGTTGTGGCTCGTGGGGTGTGGGATAGGAGCAGTGGTTGCAGGGGTGGTGGGGGAGGAGCAGAGGGTGTAGGGGGGAGGAGTGGGGCGCGGGTCAGGGGAGAGGGAAAGCAGCGTTAGGAGTGGCCGGAGCCATCTGGCTCAGCACTCCAAGGCAGAGTGGGAGCCTCTGCCTGCTGTCTCCAACCCAGCAACACAGTGCCGGGTTGGAGAGTGCCCCGTGCACATGTCTGTTTGCCGGCCCGAGACAGCTGGCCAAACATACATGCGCACACTCCCCCCTCCGTCCCTGTCACGTCCGATGGACCCGCCCCTTTTACAATAAAACAATAATAAACATAGTTTTATTATCGTCTTATTGTAAAAGATTTGCAGCTGCTGGTGGGGGTGACGCTCCTCCACCATAGTGGAGGAGCCGCTGCTGGTTAAAAAGCAAACAAACACAAACAATGGACAGAATGTGGAACCAAACAAACATTCACCCCCAGTCAGAGATCTGGGTTTAATCCATCAATTCTTTTACTCACCAGGCCACCCCAGTTTAGACCCAGCCATATACAAATGAGCCTCGACCCTGTTCCCCACGGGAACAGTCCAGCCTGAATTGCCAGGCTAGGTCCTCCCTGGACCAAAAGCAAGCATCCGGGGACAGGTTTCAGGGTATCACCCTTCATCAGCCAGGCTAGCTTGAATCCAGTGGCATAGTGAGCCCGGAACCCACATCTGGGCATACCTGGCACACTTAGGGCGACAAAAGTAAAAAAACACTAATGATTGACGGAATGCAGAACTAATCAAACATTCTCCCCAGTCACAGATCTGTGTTAAATCCATCTATTCTTTTGCTCACCACGCCACCCCAGTTTGGACCCAGCCATATTCAAATCAGTGTTGACCCTGTTCATCATGGGAACAGTCCAGCCCAAACTGCCAAGCCAGGTCCTCCCTGGACCAGAAACAAGCATCCTAGGACCACCCTTCATCAGCCAGGCTAGCTTGAATCTATTGGTATAGTGACCCCGGGACCCATGTCTGGGCATACCCTGTGCACTGAGGGTGACAAAAGCAAACAAACACAAATGATGGATGGAATGCTGAACCAATCAAACATTCACCCCCAGTCACATATCTGTGTTTAATCCATCAATTCTTTTGCTCACCTTGCCACCACAGTTTGGACCGAGCCATATGCAATTCAGTTTTGACCCTGTTCCCCACGGGCCAACAGTCCAGCCCCAACTGCCAGGCCAGGTCCTCCATAGACCGGAACTAAGCATCGTGGGACTGGTTCTTGGGTATCACCCTTTATCAGACAGTCTAGCTTGAATCCAGTGGTATAGTGAGCCCGGGACCCATGTTTAGGCATACCCTGAGCACTGAGGGTGACCAAAGCAAACAAATACAAATGATGGACAGAATGCTGAACCAATCAAACATTCACCCCCAGTCACAGATCTGGGTTTAATCCATCAATTCTTTTGCTCACCATGCCACCACAGTTTGGACCCAGCCATATGCAAATCACATTTGACCCTGTTCCCCATGGGAACAGTCCAGCCTGAACTGCCAGACCAAGTCCTCCCTGGACTGGAAACAAGCATCCTGGGACTGGTTTCAGGGTATCACCCTTCATAAGCCGCATTCCATCCATCATTTGTGTTTGTTTGCTATGGTTAAAAAGCAGCTCCTTAATTTTATATTCTAATAATAGTTAGACAGCACCTAGTGCTTTGTTTCCGGAGGTGATGATGCAGTGATGCAGAGATCTTCAGGGCAGCAGATTGTAATATGCCAAACACAATTGTCTGGGCTTTGATGCTTGACCTAAAAGCAGACTTGACTGCTTATTCTTTTATTTCTTGTTTGGGGAATACAGTATCCATCAGAAACCGTGTTACGAACATATAAATTACTCTTTCTTCCTACTCCATGGATAATCTTATGTGTTGAACAAGGCAGAAAACCAAACATATGAATCTCTTTCAGGTTCCTTTATTGAATTTGATTGTCACACATGGTAGTAAAGCACAGGCACAAGAAATGTGAAATAGGCTCTCACAAAACAACTCTCCATCACACCAATGTCTTTCAAAGCCACTTTGTGTAAAGGAAAATCAGATGCTTCTTGTATAGAAGAATGGAAGTAGACCAAACCCAGCCTGGACTGCTTCAATATACAATCAATTTAATGTACACGATGTCCTCCAATTAGGACACAATCAAAGGCAAACATCTCAGCACACCTTTCTCTAGGAATGAAGAAACCCCTGTAATGCCCACCTGGAAGTTTTAAGATTTTTAGAAATACCTGATAACCAGTACGTATTATGTTGCTAATGATAACATGCTTAAGTTTCCAGTGAAGACGTGTCTAGTTGATGGTAAATATTTTCTGATCCTTAGTCTTCAGGGGGTCTGAATCCAAGTTGGTTGTTTTCAGTACGGGAGTAATGCATTTTACTATCTGGACATCAAGCACAATGAGTTAGAGAGGTATTAACTATTGAGAACCAGAACTTAAACACTCATTCACAGACCTCATTACAAAATGATTACAGCCTCTTCCTGTTGGGCACCAAAGCTGTGGTGGTGATGGATCACAAGAGAACTGGCAGCAACAGGTCTGAGTGTGCTGTTTAAATGGCATCTCGATTGTTGGCTGGTCATCTTCCACAGCCAAAGTGCCAGTCAAAGACCTCTTTACTTGGTGAAGGAGGGGGAATGAGTCAAAGAGTATCAGAATTGGGGCATTCATGGCTCCTGTTCTCAAAGGTGGTTATGTTCCCATGGAAGCTCCTTCCACATCTCAGAGGATGTCGGGGACACCTGCTGCTTCTACTTCCTCAGAACTGCCAAGGACCTCTTGGAAACTGTGTTGGTGTTTATTGTCATGCCACCTCAAATAAGTAATGCTGAAAAGACATCAGTACCGACTTGTGAAAGAGAATGTAACACTATGTCTGCCGAAATCCCAGGCAGATCTAGCAATACCCACCCACATATACGGGTGTCATCCCCAGTGGAATTTTTCCATTACCGCACACTGCATTATGTAATTGACGGTCTTTATCACCTGGTTCTAGGGAATCCTGTGGGCTGGCAGTGAATACCACCCAGTTGTTTTTTGAGAGGCCGCATCTTGTGTTGACTACAGTGGTAAAGCATCGATTGTCTTCGGATAGCGGCTAGTTCTGTTACCCGCAGCGTTCCAGAGGGGTGCTGCTCAGATTGAGGTCCCTAGTGGAGCCACGCATCCTACATTTTCATGAGATAGATTGAAAAGGGGTTGCTGATTATCCTATGACAGAAATGATTGCTTTATATTGGTCTTATTGATGGTTTACACTAGGAATGGTTCGCAGTGAAGCACAGCCATCAAGTAAGGGTAGCAATAGCTGGCAGTTGACCCCCCCTCCCTCCAGATTGTCTTTGGTACTTCTTGCTGCCTCACGTCTCAAGGATCAGGACGGCAGTAACAGGAACAGGAACCCCCAGCAGGCAAAAAATAGTTTGAGAAGTTAAAGGTTGGACAATAGGTCAATGCTGTGATGTCATCAAGGATCAAACGATGGGTCATTTCTAAGGCTAATTCTCTCGTAGCTTTAGAAAATCATGTGTTACAAGATATTTTAGAAGCTCACAGAAAAGTTTTCAAAGAGGAGTGAGGCTGTGTTAAACACAGTTATCCCTAAAGTGTCCGCATTGACTTTGTCATAAGGTATATTATGCCCTACTAATTGATGTAGCACAGTTTCAAGAACATTTAGAACAGCTTGAAAAAGATGGCGCCTTAGAACCAGTGTATTTCTAAGAGTGGGTATTTGACAGCTGTTGTGGCAAAAAAGAGGTATGGGGAAAATCCATTAATGTCCTAATCTCACTTCCTTGAAAAAGAGCATATATATTGATTGTCATCTTCTGCCAAACATTTTTGAGATATTTACTCAACTGGGTAATGCCTTGAATTTTTCTATTGTTGACTTGAGATCAGCCTATCACCAAATTGAAGCTGAATATGAATCCTGGGCTGTCATAGTTTGACTCTTGCTCTGGGCAAGACTGCTGGTTTAACAATGACAGTACTTATGTTTGTAGGTGATTATGCCAGTCCTACAACAAGTCGCAACTGTCGTCCCCACCGTCCTGGCTCACAAGCAGCACCTCACCAAAAACCACAACAAAACACAGTGTAAGGCGATTTGTGGCAGCCTTTACACATGGACTTAAGAGTGCAACATCTCCGGGAGTGTCGTGGTTAAACAGAGATTACCCTTTTCTACCATAAACAACATGTCTCAATCAAACACAGGCAATGAAGGAGACGCAGTAAAGTTTTCAATAGGTTTTATTAACAAAACTGCAGTCTACAATAAGTTGCATAGGATACAATGATAAGGATAATGAATAATGCAAGAAACAGAATTGTGAACACAAGAGTCATTAATACAAAGACCCCCACCATCTTCCAATAACATATGACATGCAATATGAAATATGGCCTAATACCCTAGAATGATGAACCTAATCTCTAACCTAATACTATGTCCATGAGAAGAGCCCCCCCACCCCTCGTTACCTAGGAAAGAGGTCTCTAGCTCAGACTCCGTAGGGACACGAAGACTGGGTCAGCGTCAAGGTGACGTGCAATATCGAAAGCAGCGATGGCATATGTGAAGTGCATTTATACGGATCTGCTCAGACCCCTGACGTAGGTCTGTTCCCAAACAATAGATAACAAGACATGCTTTGGGCGGTAAATACATAAACAATTCCTCGAAAGCCCAAAGTGGGAAAGTACCTAAAGTAAATACCTACATCTTATCTATCTACTGGCGCTGATAGTGACTCCTTAGCAGAGTGGCACTGATAGCAAGAAACTAAAACATTGTCCTAACTAGAAACAATGCAGCTATCTTGGAAACATATAATTAAATAATTGTGCTAAAGTAGAGCAAGCTAAGTAGGTTAAAAGTCACTGGGTGACGGGGGCACAGGCCTGCAAGCCAGAAGGCTAAGCTAACTCCTGCATCCCATTAAAACAAGATAGGATTCACTACAGGGCATTGACACCGTCCATCACACCTTTTCATGCTCATTATTGTTTTTGAATGCCATTTGGACCTGTCTGACATAATTTTTTTCAGAAATTGCTATTCAAGCTTTTTCAACATGTGCATGCTTTACAGGGTGACATCCTTATTCATGCTTGCTCTGTAGACAAAAACACTTGCACCATGGATCACATTTTAGATATTCTGGCAATACAATAGGGTGGCCTTTAAGAAAGAAAAGTGAACATTTTTCACACAACAATTTGAATATTTATGCCATTACTAAATACCCAAGAGTATTAGACTTGAAGGTGATTTGGACAAAACAATATTTGATGCTAAATCTCATGTCAAAGTGGTGCAAGGGAAACCGATTTTAGGACTCTGTGAGTAGTTTTTTTTTTTTTTTTTTTTTGCAAAGTGGAAGTTTTTTTTATGGTTATGACTGAACCAATAAAAAGTTACTTTTTAAGGGTATAACATTTACCCGGGGTCAAAGGCTTTTGAATTCTCTAAGAAGGTAATTATCAATGTACCTGCCTTGAACCCTCTTTTAAGAAAGAGAGTTGTGTGTGACTATGGATGATGCTAGCACAATTGGTGTTGATGGTATGCTGAACCATATAACTGGCAAGAGAAAGCATACCGGGGCGTTTGCGTATGGATATCTCAGAGGTGCTGAAATCAATTACAGCACTATAGAACATTAGGGGGGTTATTACAACTTTGGAGGAGGTGTTAATCCGTCCCAAATGTGACTTATATACCACCAGCCGTATTACGAGTTCCATGGGATATAATGGACTCGTAATACGGCTGGTGGTATATCCGTCACTTTACCGTCACTTTTGGGACGGATTAACACCTCCTCCAAAGTTGTAATAACCCCCCTAGGTGTTGACTTGTGTTTCTGGGATTTAACATTTCAGTATGTATGTAAGGGGTAGGCAGTTTTGGTTGTGCACAGTTTATGAAATTTTACTGTATTTTATGAGAAAGGTGTGAGTTAAGCTTCACCAGGGTTGGTAAGTTGTTATCCAGAATGCAAGAATAGAATTTTGTGATTCAGATATATGGCAAAAGTAATACTAGATCATATTTTTTTGTCCAGTAGTCCTAAATAATCAAGACGAGATGGAATGTGTAGGTGGTCTTGTCGGCTGGTGGACTGTCAGGAGAGATGATTTATTTATTTATTTTTAGAGTGGGTTAGTGGCTTGCAGGCTGGCAAGGTCCGGGAAAAAAACTGTTCATAGCCAAATGCTGGCCTAAAAAGAGAATTTTGCAAGGGGAACTGACACGTGTTGCCAAGATGCAAGACAAATTAAGCATCAAAGGTGATGTGATGTTAAAAAGGTGTGTTATACATCCTGTGACTTTTCCTTCGAGGTTCATTAGACTGGCTTACGAAGGGCATCAATGTCATAAAAGAAAAAGGCAGCATGAACACTATAGATGGCTTTCCATGAATTCTGCAATACATGTGTTCATTGCATCATTTGAGGTTTGCAAGAATTCTAATAAATCTGTGGTCACTCACAACATGCCTACTAGTTTGGCTAACTTTCCACCAAGTGCATGGGGAAAGATTGCCATTGATTTGGTATTTCCGATTCATGGGTTGCCAAATGGTATGAACTACATTATTGTTCCGTTTGGTTACTATTCCAAATGGATACACTATTCTCTGAAGCAAGATCCCACCACCCATAATGTTGGTAAATTTATTGAGGATGTGTTGGCCATTGAGGATAATCCTAAAATCTTAATATTGAACATCGATGTTCATCTTTGTCTCAAGAAGTGAAATACTATTTGTCAGGTTCTGGATTAAGCATTTCACTATTGCCTTGTGCATCCCACAGACAATGGCATGGTGGAGAAAGTGAACAGAAGCAACATTTAGCTAGCACTGTTTTCATGGTTGGATGTTGAGAAGGCTTTAAGACTAAGATTTTAGAATTATATTGTATCTTGACTACATGTTTGAGTCCTTTACGTTTCCTATGTCTCAATGGACTAGTTTCAAAATTGTTGCCAAATTACACCCCAGAATTGGTGAGCAAGAATAAAGGTGTGGATTTGTGGGCAATCAGAGTGGTGGAGGTGCAATGAGAAAGTGATGAAAAATATGACAACATGCCTCATGTCCATGTGAATGCGGGTATGGCTTATCAAGAAAGTGTACCTCAATAATGTCAAGAAATTAAAGCCCTGAAGTTCCTATTGAATAAAATGCATTGGCTTTGGCCAAAAGTGAAATTATGTAAGGAAAATGTATTCTTCAAAAAATGATGATATGCTGACTTAAATTGGGGACCATTGTGACATCTTTAGAGAATTCACCTAATATCTGGATGTGATATGTTCTTCACCCATTAAAATTGGACTGTATATGTTGGGTTGCTAGGTCAATATCCTGAGATAAAGTCAAAAAGAGTGCTGGGTCACACTGTTTTATTATTGGAGATCTCACTCAGGCGGGAGTTGTAATGACTGCCTTCCATTGACTTTGTGCACCTGATGCAAATTGAAATGGTATTGGTTGGTGATATTGGCAGGTGCAGTGTCTTTAATCTTTCAGAGGACATTATCAAGTACAGAGCAGAGAGGTCAAACTTTATTTAGCAGTCGGATGCAGCTGTCACGGGTGGGGAGCTTGTTTAGGAAATCAGGAAACAGATGGAGGTAAGAGCAGAGATGTCAACGCTAAACTTGTTTAGAGATGAAAGGTGGTTTGTTTGCATTTGAAATTTGTCGGGCAGTTTTGGAGACATGAGTGCTGTTACCTATAAAGTCAAGGTGTTTCTCAAGGTGGAGAATTGACCAGGTCAAGAGGATGTGGTGGGGGATTAGAATTCAAGGCATTAGAAATATTGCAGTGACTACAAATTGAATTTGGACTATTTCTGGAGCACCCTAGCAGATTTGGGTTGTTAGAGATAGTTCTTTTTGTGTCCTGGTAACAAATCGATGGAGCGATTTGTTAGGATGTGGCTGCATTTTGGCACAGCAGCATTGGTATTATGTTATGCAGATTTGTTGAAAGCACTATTACCCAGGAGGGTTTCCTGGCTCCCATCTGGTGTCAGTCTAGCCAAATCTATGGCCTAGTGTGACTACTCGAAAAGGTAGGTCTTCAGATTCTTGCAGAATTCAAGGAGGCCGTTCCATGCTTTAGGAACAATGCAGTAGAAGCCTCGACCGCCAGATCTGATCTTCAGTATGCATGGGTTGTGTGAAAATAGGAGTCCAAGCAGAGGTGCATCCAAGGTTTGTGCAAGCAGATGAGATTGTTGAGGCACGTGCGAAGAACTCCGCACATAAAAAGATATGACATGCCGCTCTTTTTATGTGCTGAGTTCTCTGCCCCTACAACCTTGTACATTTTTTAAACAAACTTAATTTTACACAAAAGTGTAAGTTTACCTTTGTGGATCAGGTACTTTGTGGTTTAAAAACGGATGAAGCTACAGAATTGTAACTTTTTATAGGTCAGCTGTAAAAGCAGGACATACGATCAGTAGGGAAGGGTGTATTGGTACACAGTGTTGAAAGGAATTAAATTGTGTAGGCTTCCTAAAACCAGGTATAGCGCTCTGCTGGATGCTGGAAAGATTTTATTTAATTGTTGGGAGGCCAGGAAATAGATTTTTAAGTTTACAGACGTGAGTTGAAAGTTGGCTGCTTTACTGTGTTTCATGTCCTTAAGAAGGGTTTTGGATGACGACGCTTTGGAGATGGATAGAAGGGGCTACAACCTAGCTAGAGTTTTCTTTCAAGCAAGAAACCTATGAAACTGTTTCTGTTTGAAGTTTTGCGGAAGGATGTATGCATGGGTATGAGAGAAGATTTAAGGAGTACAGACCAGATGGTGAGGTGCAGTTATTGATTTCATAGTTGAAAGCATATAGAGCAGTAACAGTGGTAATGATAGCAAGGTGGTGTGATTAGTGATGCAGAGGTGCGGTATGAATGTTTCCAAATTCAAGACCCATTTTATTTTGGGTGCAAAGGCAAGAAAAGGGTGTAAAATTGGGAAAGCTTGGTAGATATTGTAAATGCAGCAAATTGGTTGAATGCATGAGTCTTGGGTTTTATTTATTAGCAGTGAAATAAGGATTGTTTAGCAGACTTCTAGAGACTGCAGAGGTCAACAACACCTGATGTTCAGACATAAGTGAAACACAGTAACAGAGGGATTGCTTTTACAGGTTTATAGTGAGAGAGATAAATAGTAAAACAGACTGCTCTATAACCCGAGTTGTGCTGGGTCCAGCGAGTGGTGATGGAGGAAGGAAAATGTCTATTTTCATAGGGAAAGATAAGGCGTTGGATGGTAAAATAGGTTACCTATTTATAGAATAGCAGTAGAGAGATAGCGGAAGCCACTGATAAATAAAACAGACAATGATGTGGTGATGAATGAATGATGGTATTTGTATAGGGTGACCAGCTATTCAGAATTGAGTGTCCTGCACTGCCACAAGAAGTAATAGAGAGGAAAGAAGAAGAGGGAGTTATTGACTGAACAGGGATTTGTGGAAGGCAAATCAATTCTATGCTTCTGAGCTGAAGAGGGGGACGGTTCCAGATTTTGGCAGTGCATACTAGGAATGAGGTCCCACCAAGTCTAGTGTTTTTTTTTTTTTTTTAAACGGGGGATAGCTATGAGATGGTTAGTTTATACACCAAACTGAGTAACCTCTTCACTTAGACGAGGGACAAGGAGACACAGCAGTGAAATAAGGAGAAACAGACTTCTAAACTGGAGAGGGACACTGGGGAGGGAAACATGAACACAATAGTTTGCAATAGGAGACATTGACCTTGGGAAATGGAGGCTTGGATAAGTGACAAGGAGACATGGGCACTGGAGCATGGAGACAGAGACTGAGATGGCTAGATACAGAAAGTAGAGCGGGTTGCACAGGCACTGGAAGATGGAGACACGGGCACTGGAAGATGGAGACACGGGCACTGGAAGATGGAGACACGGGCACTGGAACGAGGAGACTGGAGACATGGGCACTAGAACGTGGTGACACGGGCACTGGAACGTGGTGACACGGGCACTGGAACGTGGTGACACGGGCACCGGAACGTGGAGACAGAGACTGAGATGGCTAGATACAGAAAGTAGAGCGGGTTGCACAGGCACTGGAAGATGGAGACACGGGCACTGGAAGATGGAGACACGGGCACTGGAACGAGGAGACTGGAGACATGGGCACTAGAACGTGGTGACACGGGCACTGGAACGTGGTGACACGGGCACTGGAACGTGGTGACACGGGCACCGGAACGTGGAGACGCAGACACTGCGCCAGCGAGTTAAAGACTCTCAGGCCCTCATTCCGACTTCAGCGGTCTTCTGGTGAGACTGGCGAAGTCGCGGCCGCCAGAGGACCGCCATATTCCGCGTACTGAAGGACTTCCGCTGCAATTTGGGTGGAAATCCTCCAGTATTCGTGGTGGCGGTCGGCGGTGCAGAGGCGGGCCTACCGCTGGCCCCACCCCACCAAAAGGACTCCGCCCACCGTATTACAACCTGTAATACGGCCTGGCGGTGTCGTGATGGTGGTGCGGGGCTGGCGGTGGGAGAGCTGGGTCTCGTCCCCTCAGGGAAGAGCACCTCGTCAGATGAGGTAAGTGAACTCCGCAAGGGGAGGAGGTGGGGTGTGTGAATGGGTGTGTGTGTGTGTATGCGTGTAATGCATGGGGGGTGGGGAGGGGAGTGTTTGTGTGTGTGTGTAATTGTGGTGATGCATGTTTGTGCGTGTGTATGTAAGGGTGTTGTGAGTGTGTGTAAGGGTGTGCGTATGTGTATTTCGGGGG
Organism: Pleurodeles waltl; assembly: GCF_031143425.1. NCBI lineage: Eukaryota > Metazoa > Chordata > Amphibia > Caudata > Salamandridae > Pleurodeles > Pleurodeles waltl. The sequence goes on from NC_090445.1 coordinate 1,662,536,503, forward strand.
AGGGGTGCAGTATGGGGATCAGTGGGGTTGGGGGATCTCTACCTGGGGTGGGGGTTGAAGGGGTCTCTACTGGAGCTGATGGGATGGTCACTACTGGGAGGGGGGGGGAGTCATGTACCGGCAACAGGAATGCAAATTCCTGTTGCCGGTAGCCTTTCAGCGAGGGATTTCGCTGTGGTGCTCCTGCCACGGAATCCCTTGCGGAACGGGGACTCAGAATACCGCTGGTGGTATTGGGTGGCCCGCTGGGTCGGAGATGCTCATCTCATCTCATCCAGCTGCCCTGGTGGTAGCAACGGGAATATGGCGGTTTGGCACACTCGTTATTTGGCTGTCTCCACCGCCACAGGTGTGGTGGTTCAGGTTCCGCTAAAGTCGGAATGAGGGCCTCAGACTGGCAAATATGGACAGTGGGACAGAAAGACGTGGACATGAGGGCAGGGACACAGGTGCTGGGACAGGGAGACATAACATAGCACTTGAAAAGGGACACAGGCCACAGAGACACCAACACACAACACTCAGAAAACTATAGCTATTTAATATAGCTCTCAGAAGAATGACGCCAATGCATTTGCAAAGATTTTGTTCTACAGATGACACATAACATAACAAAACACAAGATGAAACAAAAACCTATATCTCAGTTTTACAGTGTTTGGATTTCATTTAACAAAAAAGGTGGTTTAAATGGTAGAAAGAGGCGGTCCTTGGGGGACATTCGGATATTCGTCCATGGCTCACATTGTTGCTATGTTTTTTGTATTGGGTTTTTATTGTACCTTACTGGGTCCAGGGTGTCTTTGTGGTATTTAAATGCCTTACTTTGCATTTGTTTGACAATGCCTGTCCTTGTAGTGAAACAAAGTAACCCTCTGCGGTATTCCCTCTCTTGCAGGTGTGCTGCTTGATATCCTTCAAAGGACTGGAAAGAAGGGCTATGTTGCTTTTCTGGAGAGCTTAGAACTATATTACCCACAGCTCTACAAGAAGATCACCGGGAATGATCCTGCTCGCGTCTTCTCTATGATTATAGGTAATTCTAGGGCAACTTTTATTTGTGGCAACTTGGACTTAATGTATGAAATGTTCTCTTAAATGCATACATGGTGATATAAGATAAGGATGGTCTGTCCACAGTAGCTATATTAATAACTAGAAGCCCAGGGCACCTTTGCAAGCTATTAGTGGGCTCTGTTACGCCCTTGTTGCTTTAATTTCTGAGTTTCATGTCGGCCTGGTTACTTGTGTGCTGGAGGTGTGCGGTAGTCTGGGTGCCATGCAACATTTATGGTTGCTGGTCACTGTTTACAGGCTCCCTCCTAAAGAGTCTACAAATCTCATTTCTGGAACCAACACCACATACTGCAAAGGAGCTCAAGAAAGCCTCATAGCTTCAAGGGGAGTACTTGGGGTGTGAACCCTACCTCTCCCCACCCGCTCAAGAAAGCCTCATTGGTTTGCAATCCTTAGTGGTGTAGCTTCAGGGGGTGTTTGGGGTGTGACCCCTCCCCCACCAAATACATGCATTCTTGGATTGAGAGCGGGCCCGGGGGCCCTGAGTCTATGCTTTTATGCCTTCTATGCCTTTGTTGGTTTTTCTCGTCTGCCTTTGACTACGAGGTTTTAACTTATTATTTTTAAAAGGAACTTAGACAGAGGCCCACCTAATCCAAATAAGTACTGAACCTGTTCCTCGACGGAACAATGTATTTAAATCCTTGGTCACCCCGCCACCTTCAGCATACTGTTTTGTAGTTGTGAAATTTAAGATTTCCTATCTGGCCCTCCCTCCCCCCCACAACCCAAGCTGCCGGAATCTCTCTGACTAAGCCACTCCCCTGACTATCCCCTCCCCCCCCTCGCAGCCATATGTCTGCATGTTCCCTGTACAACATAACTGCTACTGTTGCACTCAATGTTATATTTTAGTACTCAACAAAATACCAATTAGGTGGCCATGTGTTCAACCAAAACAAGAGTGGAATAGTTTTTTCACAGTGCCATTAAGGTATTACTGCAAGAAAATAACAAGTTAACAGTCATCAATAGCTTGAGGCCAATTTGCAAAACACCTCTTTCCACATTAACTAATCAGAGCTTAATTTGTGAAATAAACAAATAAATGAAACGTAGAGGCCACAAGTTTTATTTTTGGGGAGCCCGCTATAGAAATCCAGAGATACCAGATACCAAACCTGGTTAGCCTTGATTCTCCCTCATGCCTCGTTCTCTCATCACCTAACATTTCCCATCTATTTATGGTTCGTATGTTCTTTTACATTGCTGTTTAGGTTCTATATCACTTTTTAACTTCCTTTTTCTTTCTCCTTCCGCCACCCCTTTCTACCTTTATTCTTTTGCTCTGGGTCAGATCTGATGACGAAAAAAGTCTCCAGCTCCAACAATGAATGCCGCGACACACCACCGGAAGCAACCTGAGCAAATTAAACACTATAATGCCTGTTTTCATTATAACGCATTTTATAGGCGTCATAAAAGTAACCGGATAGCTATGAGAAATTGAACTTCAGCACACAAGCAGTATGTTTTATTTGTACTAGACACCTCTGATGTGCATATCTCCTGTACTAGGCAGGCTCTGGCTATTCAAACCTTGATAACACAATTCCAGAATTTTTTACTGGCAGAAGTGCAAGTTGTTTCACCATAGTTGTCGAAGCTTAATCTTAGAAGAAATAAGTGGCCCTGCTTTGCATAGCTTACAAGTGAGCATGACAAGTGTATCTACAGGTGCCGAATGAGTGAGCAGCGGAGGGTTAAAGTGGGTCAAGAGTGATGAGCCAATGAGCCATGGTGAAAAGGCCAGTGAAAGTGTAGGAGTCCAGAACCTTGCAAGCTCAGGACAAAGATAGATAGATAGATAGGTATGATAAATTTGCTTGCAATGAATTTCAATGGAATCAATTTACATAGCCGGGATTATCCTGATAATCTGGCATGGACCCGGCCCTCCCAGATCGTCAGTGGAGACTCCTGCTTTAAAAAGAACGAAGCCAGGACAAGAGTAGATATTCCTGAGGTTTACATACTCCTCTTACTTCTGCTCGTCTCTTGTAGATACGGCGGGGGAGTCCACCCTGACCCAGCTGCTCATGAATGAGATCTTAAAACTGCAGCAGGTGATCCAGGACGAGCGGCGAAAGGCCAAGGAGCTTAGCGTGCAACTGGGCGCGAAGGAGGACTGCATCAGGCAGCTGCAGGTGAAGGACAGCGAGCTGCGCAAGCACCAGGAGCGGGTGCAGAAGATGAAGGAGGAGAGGGACCACTTCAGCGAAGAGCTCCGCAAGCTGAAGGACGAGAACTATGACCTGGCCATGAAGTACGCCACCCAGAGCGAGGAGAAGAATACGGCCCTGATGAGGAGCCGGGACCTGCAGCTTGAGGTGTGTACATTCCAGTCATAACAATGCATCTCCTATATGGCATTTGTAGACGTATGCAGGCAAACTGATGATTGCTAGAGAAGTCAGGCATGGCTGAAGGTGTTGAACATGTCAAGGCACTTTCACATCTGCGTTTCCACATTGCTGTTACTAAAACTTCCTAAGAAAAAAAAAGCAATTGCTTGTCTTCTGAACAGATACATTGCATTACATGTGCTTCGGTATATAATTGTTTAGTTGACAAAATGGAGCACTATCGCCTTTGTTTTCTCCTTTCCCCGCATCTCTCTGAAACTCCTATATTTTCAATCAGTTTCTGCCTGTCCGCTTTCTTCACGGATTGCCTCCCTTTTGTATTTTTCTTTTTCTCCCTTTGATCTTGCCTTTTTAACTTTTATTTTAATTCTTTCTTCTCTTTTCGCTTCTCTTTCATATGTTGTATCTTTCACAAATGATGGGTAAACAGTTTTGCCAAAACCACCAGGGGGAGGCTCTTTTGTGAAAGAGGCCCGAGAGGAAGAGTACTGTCTAGCCCAACATTGAAACTCAAGGTTTGCAAAGCATAAGCTGTAAGAAGCGACCGTGGGACGTTGGTCTTTTAGTTTGTGTTGGGCGTGACTCTCTTTCACCTCAATGATAGCGCTGCCCCCGGTTCCTGAACCTGAGCTCATTGTTTTTGCCACAACTTCTTACTTGATGAGGCTATTAAGAAACAACCAGCGATTGATCTCTTGCTAATGTATGAAGCAGTCTGAGCCCACCAGCCAATGCATTTTGGTTTAGGCAAACCAGTGTTCCATTTTTAAACAAACTCATTGGCCATCAGTTGACCACAGAAGGCAACTCCCATGCCTGATTTTGAGAGCTTTGCAATAGCAGCAAATGTGTACATTTTTCAATGCAATACTAGACTCACATGTTGGTCATTATTCCTTCATTTAGTGAGCTGGTCTACAATATCATGTTTAAAAATAAAACTTTTTCTTTGGGTGTCAACCTCCACATATGACAGTAATCTTCAGAAATGTTTTCTGTCTTAGATTTGGAGATCAAATGTAATATCTGAAACGTTTTGGGGGTTTATACATTACTTTAATTTAGATACTTCTATGCTCATCTACAAGAAAGCAGGAAATTTGCAACCGTAGATTCAAGTCTATGTGCAGGTGCAGATCTACCACTTGTTTCTATAGAACAACCTACGAAGTGCTGCGCTTGGAAAGCTGCGTCAGGCACAGGTTTCCGTAGTTACTAGTGGGAATGTCATGCGACTCTTCCTGCAGGCCCCTTCTTCATAGCTGAGAGGCTCCAAAGAGGATTTAAACCCCCTATGTAGACAGATACATTTTTTTCTCTCTGAGGGCAAATAATGTTCCCCAAGAAGAAAGCCATTCCCCCACATTCACGCTAAATGTTGGTTTGATTGGTTCTCCTGATCCTGAGGAGAGTGACTCCAGCTAATGGCTGGAGTACACCCTTTCTAGGGTGGACAGGTGATGAGTTTGGGAGTGCCCACTAACATATATGTTCTACGATGCTGTATTCTATGCCGCTGAATTCAGTTCCACTGCACTCTATGCCAACGCTGCTGAATTCAGTTCCACTGCACTCTATGCCACTATCCTCTGCAAACTCCTGAGTATGCCAGTCCACACAACTCCACACTATGCCTCTCCAATACACGATACTCTCTGCCACTCCACTCTACAACACTCTACTTCACTCTTCACCATTCCACTCTACGACAGGTCATGCCACTCTCCTCTACACCACTAACTTTTAGCCATGACAAACAGCCCCAGGCTGGTGTATAGCATGGCTAAAACACAGAGCAAAGCCAATAGCTTTTGCATAGGCGAGGCCAATTGGCCTTGCCATTGCTTGTTCACATGTGGTGCTCTGTTAAATGTTGGTCTTGTTTGTGTGTTATATTTAGTGTTCCGGTCTACACTTTATTCGTATGGTACTCTGATTGTGTGTGTGTTACATTTGATATTTGCTGGTCTGATCTTTATAGTTGTGGTGCTCTGATATTGGATGGTTTTGTGAGTGTGTATGTGTTTTGTGTGTGAGGTGTGTTATCTGGTGTTCAGTTCTTGGTTGTTGTGTACTGTGGATTTTACTAGTGCTTGAATGTTCTCGCAGCTCTGACCTTCTATTCAGTGATGTTTCTTATTCCATGGGAAGGCGGCTCTAGGCCTGCTCAGCGTAAGATGTCTGCATGCATGTCTGTCCTGTGCTCCCTAGTTTGGTTCCTCCTTCTGAAGGAGGGGGGTAGACTCTACTCTGTGTGTGGTTTATCTCGGTCTGAGGCTGCACTTTGCACCTTTGTGATGTAGTGATGCTTCTTTGCATATAAGACCCTCTTTGATCCTAAGATGAGTATTGTGGGGGTCTGTTTGTGGCTGAAGCCAGTAGTTGCACATTATGTTGCTACTGCTCCTGGTGAGGATTTACCTATACCGAAGATGTGAGTAACTAGTATTTACAACACTATCATCAAGTTACCCGTTCCAGTCCAGCAAAAGGATCAATTATGAAGCAGGCTTCTAAACCGTTGAATACGGTGTAGAAATGAAAGGAGTATATCATCTTTGTTTACCATTGACCACTTCACTACAAAGTTCCTGGTTATGGTTAGCACCACAAATGATGCACACTACTGGCGAGCAGGCCCCAGTGGCGCCTATGTTGAATACATACTCTTCCAGGTTAGTTGCTGTGATATTTTGTTTCCAGTTTTGGGCTTTCAACATCCAAAATCACTGCATTCCAGGTCCTCTAAAAAAAGATGCTTCCTACTGACATGGAGTCAGCTGGTAACCCTCTGATTAAATAAATATAAAACGCGATGCAGTGGCTGGCATAACTGCTAAGGGCTTTTGTGCACAAATGAGTTGGGTAAGAGGTCCTGCTATCAACTCCTAGAGACGAACGATTCAGTGTGCTAGACGAGAGTGATAATTATTAGGAATTACTACGTGTGTCACTTTGTGCCATTCCTAGATTTTAGCCAACAGCCAGCAGTGACTCCTCCGCTATGGCGGAGGAGAATCGCCCCTGTTAGCAGCAGCTGCAAAACCTTTACAATAAAACGATAATAAACTATGTTTCTTATCGTTTTATTGTAAAAGGGGCAGGGCCATGGGGTGTGACAGGGACAGAGTGCACTCCCCCTCAGTGCGCATGTGCTTTTAGCCGGTTGCCTCGTGTCGGCCAAACACGCATGTGCACTGGGCTCTCTCCAACCCGGTTGGAGACAGCAGGTAGAGGCTCCCACTGTGCCTCGGAGTGCCCTTGCTGGGCGCTCCGTCCAATCCTAACTCTGCTTTCATGCTGCCAGCAGCATGAAAACAACGTTGGGATTGGTCACAGGGCAGGCTGGGAGACAGTGCCCGCAGTGAGGACCAAGGAGCGGAGCGTCACAGCGAAGACGGCGAGGAAGGTAATTTTCTTCTTTTTTTTTTTTTTCTTTAGTATTATTTGATTGCCGTTCCCCCTCAAGCCCTCCCTTCAAGCCCCAACTGCCAACAGCACTTTGCCTGAAGGGATTTGTGAACACGAACAATTTTACAAGTTGAACTGCATATGCCAGCATGGTTAATCCTGATTACAAAAGCCAGGACTAGCCAAAGATGTTGTGCATGACATGGGGTCATTTGTTGGCATTATTGATGGAAACTGTGGTCTTTTTCTTCAGCAGATGGTCAGTTGCGGGAACAATGGAGGTGGTCCATTTTCCTTTACTTTCAATGATTAACTTTTTGCAGGGTGCCAATGAGTGAATTAGCATTACTAGACCACTCTGTTACCGGTGCTGGGCATTATGGGAGGTGTAGTTGTGATTCGATTAAACTGATAAGGGTGATGCATCTTAAAAAGAAGTTTGTAAAAGGAAAGTCAAAGACTGGAAAAGATGTGCCCTTGTGACACAGCCGTATATGGTTACTTTAGGTTGACAGTTTTGCAGCTATTGCACAAACTCACCCCACAAAAAAAATAACGCTTCCAGCCCTTTCCCACAGATAGACAGACTAAAACACAAGCTTATGAAGGCTGAGGATGACTGCAACGTGGAGAGGAAGCACACCATGAAACTAAAGCACGCCATGCAGCAGAGACCGAGCCAAGACGTCATCTACGAGCTGCAGCGAGAGAAAGACCTACTCAAAGCTAAACTTCAAGAGCTGGAGACTGCACTCCAGGTAAGAGGCCAGGGCAGACCACATCAACTGGGGCAGTTCATAAACGATGACTCAGGCTCCCTTGGCTACATTGCCAAGGTATATGTACTCTACATGGAATGTAATTGTCAACCATTTTGTCAACTCTGGTAAGAACCATTTTATGAGTTGAGTTGACCTCAGAGGGAAACTCTTATTGGTAACAGCTAGGAAAATGCAAAGCAGAGTACCATAGAGAGGCTGCTTGTAAGGAGTTGGGAGGAAGTGGCCAGACTCGTCAAACGTGCCCTAAGTTACCCACATTTGGATTTTGACCTCAATGTGCCGGGATCAGTCGTTACACATTTCCTTTTTAAATATGTACCTATAGTTATGGCAGCATGCTAGCTGCTAAAAACAAAAGACTGGCTGATTATGGCCCCCATGACATGGTGAAAAAACTGTGATGCATGCCTCTCAATATACCCGACTGTGAACTACTGTAACCTTGAAACATGGCTATATTTATTTGCGCACAGACCTGGAATATGCCTTGGTTTTTGCAACAAGTAAGGAAATGGACCAAGTCAAGAAAGTTGCTCTTAACTTCTAATTCTCTTTTTTGACATTTGAAAAGGTAACAAATGACTGCAATGAATGCCTTACCTACCATAGCAGATGTTCAACTTTATGTTGAGTTAATTAGAGAATGTATTTTCACCTATAGGGTCTGAGGACTTATAACAAGGGAGAGGGCCTTTAACAACCGGTAAAGCCAGAGTTAGAAGGGCTATGAGAACATCCACCCACTGAGGATAGAATGTTCTAAATTTAAAGAGGGTGAAACAGAAAGACAAACATTGGAATGTTGGAGCAGGAAGCCTGTGCAGGTCATTATTAACCCTGAGCCACTTCATTGTCTTTGAGGAAGCTCCTAACATTCCAATGTTCTAATATAGTCTTTTAGCCCAATTCCGAGGGCTATACCAGTTGTAAAGGCTTGAACCCGAGTTATGAGCCCGAGCCTCAGAAGAGGGCCTATAACAAGGGAGAGGGCCTTTAACAACTGGCAACGCCAAAGCCAGAAGGACTATAAGGCGACTAGAGCATTCCGTCCACTAAGGGTAGAATGTTCTAAAATAAAAAGGGAGAAAAGGACAGACAATGGAATGTTGGAGCAGAAAGCTTATACCAGCCTTTATAATCCTTGAGTCACTTCATTGTCTTCAGTGGAGGTGCCAACATTCCTAAGGTTTGCAAGCCATTCTCTTTGTCAGTATGACCCTGTTAAGGAAGTAAATCCGTATCCAAGATGGGAATGAGCAGGAAAGCCAACACAGAATTGGTGGTAGTGTAGTATAAGAATTAGTTCCCTATGGAAAATGTATTTCTGTTGTGGAGCAGAAATAGCAAAAAACGTTTCACATGAGCAGTACATTTACTCATGCAAACATTCTGCCACATTAACATAACTTAATATATATATATGTAAGAATTGAGATCCCTCTGTTGGGATTATTTGTGGGTGTTACTGTTTGTCCTCCTGCCACTTATGAAGACTTTACTTCAGTGCTTAATTTGTAAATAAAAAGGTGCTGGTGCCCGAAGCCCTCCTCTTAAGCACTCGCCTGCTGCAATTAAATGTTTGAACATGGAATACTGAGGCGGCGTAATCATAAAGCCATCTCCGGCCTCTTTAATCCATTTACAGACACTCCCTGCCCCTTCAGCTCACTCTAGCAGCTTTCTATTTTCACCCTTTGTGACGCTTTTTCGTTTTTCCCTTCCTCCCTCTTTCCCATATGTGTCTTTTGCTCTCAGCAAATGCTTGAGGCAGAAGACTAAGCGCCGGCCCTCCAAAATAAGTGCTGGTGCTCCGCACCAGAAACAACAGGCACAAATTAAATACTGCTTTACTTGTGTTAGCTTATCCTGCAAATCTAGGGCCAGTTATGTTAAAGTTATGTTAAGTTATTTTAAAGATTGATGTAATTTGTGATATTGTGTATTTGTAGTGCTGTTTTTTTCCTTATATCTCCAATTATCTGCATTCTAGACAACAAATCGAGTGTATTTCACTTTGACAATGAGTCATGTTACTCATCTAGACCTTTTTTAATAGTTGTGTGCTAGTTCAGTGTTGTATTGCCCTTTACTTTTCTGAGCGAGAACGCAGACAGGTGTGGCCTTTAAAAGTTTTCATTTTTCTATTTGAAAGTGCTTACATTTTTATTTCTTACATTTTACAGAAATGGATATGTCACATCATGTATTATAGAACCAGATGAATGCGGCAGAGATATCAGTCGGGTGGTATTGATAGCAGTTAACCATTGTGCATCCACCTCTGAATAGTTCTGAATAGATTTAAAACTTAGCAAACAAAACCATAGCTCATACCAGATCTCTTTAAACCCTAGTTTGGCAGGGACCAAATCTATAAAAGCTTCTCTGATCACATTGGAAAATTCTAATCAAATGTTAAATCTATAAAAGTTATCTGTAGCCATATATGCCAAACAGTAACTATCTAGCATTGGACGATTAGAGGTACAGTAATAAAAATATTAGATACCTTCTGATATGGTAAGCTGCCTCCAAGAGCCACCTATACAGATTGAAGTCATCAGCAAAATGTTACATCTTCACACTTTCAGAGATTTCACGTGGGAATTACTGATGTGTAGTGCACCCCCATATAATGTGGTTGTCATTTTTTAATAGATCTCCAAAGATGGAAAAGCGGCAAAGAACCGGCTGTACATCCAGACTCTAGAAGACGACCGCAGGCAGGCGCTGCAGGAGCACCAGGACCTGGTAAACAACATTTACAACTTGAGGAAGGACCTTCGTCAGGCAGAGGATCTTCGTGACAAGGTAAGCAGTTAAACATACTTTGGGTGCTTCTGGTGTGCACCATGGAGCTCTAGGGTGACCACCTCTTTTCAGCACATTGCAGGCACTTACTCCAGTGTTGAATGTTTTACCTAAAACTCATTTATTTCTGGTGTCTTCTTCTAGTTAGTTCAGTAGAAGCAAGACAAGACACAAACCACTAGAATGCCCACAGAAGTCCAGGACTGCAAAGAAAAGACCTGAAGGGAGGTGTTCACCCTACAGAGCTCACGTGCTATCACCACCTATTCTTCCCTTCTCCAAGTTCTCTTTTAACGTCAAAGCAAATTTCAAGGTCGCAAAAGGAAATAGAAATGTTCTGCTTTCTGGAAAATATAATTTTCAGCAACGGGCAACCAAGATGCCAGATTTCCAATATAAATACCCCAACTGTACACTCCAGGCACACTCACCCCCACCTCAACCATTAACACTTAAGTAGTAATGGACAGCTAATTTTTCTTTAACACTGTCATCACCACCACACCCATGAACTGGCATAAATCTGCTCTTCGGTTAGTTTATTGGGTCACCACTGTAGATTGCCTTTAGCCCTTCTTCAACTTTCAAAAGAACTACAACTGCAAAAACACGGTTCCTGCTAAAAACACACCCTGGAGCCCATCTTCAACTTTCAAAAGAACTACAATTGTGACAACACAGTTCCTGTTAAACACACTCTGGAATCCTCTGCTGCTCACGCAACTTCTAACTATCACCCTGATGTATTTTTAGGTCTGGATCAACAGCTCTAGTTGTCTGCTAGACATCTTGTAAATAATACACAGAGAAATATCTGTAGAATACATCTACAGATGTATTAATTAACTACCTAAATTGCATTTCTGCCTCTAGCTTGTGTGGTCCAACCCCTTTTACACTTGCTTTGAGAGGTTGCCAGTCACATCTTGCATCAATCTAGAGGAGTATTTCTTTCTCACTGTGATGGTTTTGACTATTGGATGTATTGTTCCACCTCCTTGGAAGTGGATCCTTGGCAGCAGATGAGGTGCATTGTTTTCAGCATTTGTCAGGGACTATTTATTGAAGTGAAGGCTTTCCCTGTTGAAGCAGCACATTCTACAAGATAATCAGTTGCTTAATTGAAGTATGGTGAAATACGTATATAAATGAAGGATGATATTTGTCAGTATTATTTTTCAATAGAATGTTTTATTGTTTTGCGTGACAAAATGCATAATAATGGAAGCCAAATTATTTTGATAAGCAAAACCTTGACAAATATTATAATGAAAGTTTATACTTTCTTAGATTCTACTTTAACATTTAATTCTTATTATGCTGAAATACTCCTTATCAAGATGAGTGCTAAGCTTCTATTGTTTTAGTCACATCTTGTACTCACTGGCCCACAACCAGTCAGGGAGAAGGAAACACTCTGTTGGGATACCAGAGTGTGCTGTAATTGAGCTGGTTGTGGGAACAGTCATGGGAGTGGCTTGGTAAACACGTCCATTGTTCAAAGGACAGACAAGAAAGGTCCTGCTCTCTCTTCCACATTCCTCCTCCTCTCCTTCACCTCTTCCTCCTTGCATGCCATGGCGCTAGTTACGCAAAGTATGGCTCATGGGCTCCTGCTGCTGAGGCACCTCATCCGAGAGTAGGGTGGCTTTAATCTCCTGTGAACACAAAACCCACTGCAGAGAGTCAGTCCTCATCTCTTTAACTTTCACAGCCTTCATCTCACACACAGCCAATCATCATCACTTTAACTTTCACTGCATTTATCAGAAGTGTGATAATGACGGCCTGGAATGGATGAATGAACCAGAACTGCTTGTCCCACCTAGGCTGTGATTGGAATCAAACTCTGCAGATTAAGAGCCAACCGGTGCAAGATACACTGCAGGCCAAGCCTTTCTGACAATTATACGATCGAGTCACGGTTTCCTCTGGAATGAAAAGCCACAGGGCAGGAAAAAGACTTTCTAAGATGTGGTTTTCATATAAATGCTTCATGTCTGATTGTACTGACTTGCACGCAAGCATAGGTGCTGGAAGTGGGGGTGCTAGGGACTGCAGCAACCCCAACATAATCATGTTGAAGTTCAGAAGGTGAATGAGAAATAAAGATGCCTTTTTTTTTTAGGGTCGAGCCTGCAATAGCATGCGCTAGCGCATGTGTATTGCTAGCGAGATGCTGTTGTAGTTAGGAAAGGGCTTGGAGCCTGCCCGTGGCTTACCATTGGTTGGTTTGTGTGGCACTTTTCTTTACAGCCTCGGATATCATCATTTCCGTCCATGGAGCAGGGATAAATCACTGATTCATTCAACCTAATCAGTGCAGTTCGCTGCCCCCAACGCGATTGAGATACTATTTTCTTATTTTTAACTTCTAGTGCCTTGCAAACAGAAGGTGCGTGACTAGCAAAGTACATGCCCAGCTGGACAAAAAAAACTGAAAAGATGTATTTTCTATAGTTAACTTTTTTTTATTTTGCCAAGTCTTCTTTTCACACTTTGTCCTCATGTGTTCTTTTTGCTTGTGGGAGTTGTTCTCAAAATATGACTACTGTCTTGTTCTAAATATTGCAAAGCAACATTGTTTCTTTCCTATGTGTAATTTTCGAAATTATACTTTAACACATAATCGTGCAGTACGCCCTAATCCACCCCACTCCAATCCAATCTGCCCCACTCCAATCCAAACCACTCATCTCAATCCACTCCAGTCCACACACTCAAATCCTCCCAAACCACCCCACTCCAATCTGCCCCACTCCAATCCACTCCAATCTGCCCCACTCCAAACCTAATGAAACTGCCCTACTCCAATACAGCATTCCAAAACCATCTGCCCTACTCCAATCCACAAAAATCTGCCCCAAACGAATCTAAAACAATCTGCCCCACTCCAATCCAAAACAATCTGCCCCACACCAACCTGCCCCACTCTAATCCAAAACAGTCTGCCCTACTTCAACCCAAAACAATCTGCTCCACTACAAAATAATCTGCCCCACTCCAATCAGCCACACTCCAGTCCATTCTGACACACTCCAGTTCAATCCGACACACTCCAATCAGCCACACTCCATCCCAATCCACCACTCTCCATTACTCCCGCCCATTCCAATCTTCCCCTTCATTCGAAAACAATCTGCCTCACTCCAATACAGCAATCCAAAACAATCTACCCCACTCCATTTCACAACAATCAGCCAACCCAAAAACAAAATATTCTGCCCCACTCCAATCCAAAACAATCGGCCCCACTCCAACCTGCTCCGCGCCAATCCAAACAATATGCCCCACTCCAATCCAAAACAATCTGCCCCATTCTAATCTGCCCCACTCGGATCCAAAACAATCTTCCCCATTCCAATCCAAAACAATCTGCCACACTGCAATCAAAATCAATATGCCCCACTTCAATCCAAAACAATCTGCCCCACTTCAATCAAAATCAATCTGCCCCAGTCCCAATTCAAAGCAATCTGCCCTACTCCAGTCTGACCCACTCTATCCTAATTCACCCCACTCTACTCCAATCCACATCACTTCACTCTACCCCAGCCCACTTCACTCTACCCCGATCCAATCCACACCACCCCAGTTCAGTCTACCAGACACCAATACAATCCACTCCAGTCCAATTCACCTTAACCCACCCCACTCCAATCCAGTACAACCCATCTTAATGCACCCCTCTCCTGTCCAATCCACCCCACTCCAGACCACCTTAATCCAACCCACCCCAATCCAATCCAATCCACCCCACACCAAACCAATCTACCCCACTCCAATCCAGCCCACACCAATCTAATCCACCCAAATCCAATCAACCCCACTCCAAACCCCCACTGTAATCCAATTCAGCCAGTCCTTCCCACCCTTTCCAATCTACCACAATCCACCTTACTCATATCCAGTCCACTCCAATCCACTCCAACAAAATCCATTCCACTACAATCCACCCACCCCACCCCACGGGACCCTAACCAAGTCTAACCTAATCAATCCACCCCAATCAATCCAATCTGCCCCAATCCATTACAACCCACTCAATTCTACCCCACTTGAGTCCCATCCACCCCACTCCAGTCCACTACACTCCAGCCCAATCCACTCCACTCCAAACCACCCCACCCCAATCCGCTCCACTCCAGTCCACCCCACTCCAGTCTACCCCACCCCAATTCAATCCATTCAACCCCATTCCAATCTACCCCACCTCACTCCACCCCACTCTACACCATCCAATCCACAAAACCCACTCTAGTCCATCCACTCAATTCCAGTCCACTCCAGCCAAATCCACCCCACTCCAGTCCACCCCACTCCAATCAAATAAATACAATCCATCCCACTCCAGTCGACTCTAGTCCTCCCCACTCCAGTCCAGTCTAATCCACCCTTCTCCAATTCACCCCATTCAAAACCCCTCCAATCCACCCCGCCCCAATCTACCCCACCCTAGTCCTATCACTTCAGCCCAATCCAATCACCCCACTCCAGTCCACCTCACTCCATTTCAGTCCACCCCATTCATATCCACCCTATTCAATCAACCCCACTCTTCTCCAATCCAGTCCCCCCACTCTACTCCAATCCACCCCCCCCACTCTACTCCAATCCACCCAACTACCTCAGACACTCCACCCACTCCACCCCATGCCACTCCACGCCACAACACACTCTGCCACTGAACCATTGAAACCTACTCTCCTCCACGCAACTTTACTCCCCGCAACTTTACTCCCCTACTCCACTCTACAACACTCTACTTCCCGACTTCACTGTACGACACTCCACACCACTAACGTTTAAACATGCCGCATGGCAGCCACACTGATGTACAATACGGCAAAAACACATTCCCAAAGTCAATAGCTTTGGGATAGGCAAGTCCTATTAGCTTTGACAGTGCTTCTTTTTATCTGATAACATTTGCTGTGCTTTAGAGACAGAGGTCAAATGCCAGGCAATATCTTCTGGCAAATGGCTGTTTATTCTCTTAACAGGGAGATTGGTGTTTACTTTCTCTCATTGTAAAGCGAACTACGTGGCAATCTTGCAGGGGTCCAGGGAGTGTGAAAGCAAATGCTTCAGGATGTCTCTTCTTTCCTAAACACAGTAACATTGAAATACTCATAAATTAATTATACAAATGTTTCAGGTTATATCAGCGGTACGAAAGCAAACATTGAGCACAATTTTGCTGTAATTCAGATGTGTGATGGAAACAAAGATTTGCCTAGGATCAAATCAAGACACACTAATTGCCACCTCCGCGTAACGTTGATAAATGCAACCCCACTCTGAAAACCCCAGCAGATGTGGGGACAACCCTGGGGGGTTGCAGCCTTCCTGAGTGCTGGAGAATGGGCCATCAGTCAGCTCGTGTGTTTTCATTATAGACACACCCCGCTTCCTCGTCCGCCTCATTATTTCTGACCTTTGCTTTGCCCGTGTCGTCATACTGTTGCCTCCTGTGAGGTTCCATCTTACTCCGTGTGGATTTCTTTCGGGATGTTTGTAATCAGGGGTACACGCAAGCCTGCCGTACAATTTACCGCTCGTTAATTACTGTAACTTGGGAGCCTGTTCGAGGCTTCCGCGAGTCACGATAGTGACGGTCTCCTGCCGGCAGAAGTTCGGAAAATGGGGGTCCGTAATAACCAACAAATCTTAGCTTGCAAGTTGAGTACGCGCTAGGTGTTCAAAAATGACCTTTTGGCATGTAGAACACAATGTGAAGATCATTCAGTCGACAATTTTAGTTCCATTCTAGTATTCCAAAAACCGCGGGAAATGTGCCATGATCTTTTCCTTTGAGGCATATTTAAAAATGTACAGCATATATGAATACATTAAATTTAACTTTACATAACCAGTTCTGCCCGTCTGTCTGGTTGGCTCCCTGTCTGCCCGTCCGTCTGTCTTTCGGTCTACGGCTCCCTCTATGTCTCCTCTGCCTGTCTGTCTGCCTGGCTTTGTGTGATGTCTGCTTGCCTTCCTGCCCATCAGTCTGTCCAGACACCTAACTACTGGTCCCAAGTTACCTATTCCGACTTGCCGAAGTAGGAGACTTCAGACCAAGTCAGGAAAAATAAAGTTAGGTGTTGCTGTTGTTTAAGCCTCCGGACTCTAAATATTCATTGCGTTGCCAGGTGCGACCACATTACAGTGCAGGTAAAAGTCCCCCAGTCTCAAATGTGTCAGCAGGGGCCAGTTTGTGCTGCATCAGTGGCGGTTGTGATGCGATTAGCATCTCGCCAGTTACCAAACGTGGGAATTCATACGTTTTTCTCTTCTTGCTGGTTACGTCACGTGCAGTGCCCACGTGCCCTGTTTGTACCATCGTTGTTCACACTGCTGCCGTCTCTTGGAAAAGTGCTGCGCCTCACCGTAAGTGCACCTGGTGTGCTGGGATTCTGCAATAAACTAATTCTCTTTAAGGGGTTAATTTGTACCTCCCTCCATGTTTCGCTCCTTTCTACGTGCCTTCAAAACCTTCCTGCGTCGTTGTCAGACTCACTCGGCCCCTAAGGGCTCCCACGGTGCTCCCTTGGCCGGCTTCCTGTCCGTGACGTTAATAATCACTTATTCCGAAACGTCTGTCCTTTCAACAGATCTATCACCTGTAATGTCTTTGCCAAAACTCATCCGGAATTTTGACTCAAATAAATTTCTTTATCTCATTCCAAATGTGCATGGGGTTGCCCAACGGTGCACTGTCATCACAATCTCATTTAAACTGTCTCCCGAGTCTGGTTTCCGCATTCCAAAACGGTGTGTCTCTAAAATGACGTTCACTTTTCCTTTGCAGAGCTTCTCCGGTATTTTAAGCGGAAGGCACAGTGGTTTATTTATTTTGCAGTTTTTTTTTAGTATAGCGCGAACTCGACCCAGATGTACTGGAGCGCTCTACGCCAAGTACTTTACACAAGGACGTTCTATTTTAGGGTCGAGCGCGCACAAGCGCTCTGGCCCTTGTTGTAATCTCTTTGTGGGCTTTTAACTACGCCCACCGCACGCCCATGAGTTTGGTTGGTTCCTGGGCTTGGTGGAGCGCGGAAAGTGCTCTGGCCCCTGTTGAAATCTCTCTCTGGGCTTGTAACTACGCCCATCGTACGCCCATGTGTTTGGTTAGTTTGTGGGTTTGCCTTTTAAAATTTGCTTGATTTCATTAGTGGAAGGCATGCATATGTCATGCCTTTTCTGGTGTTTAGCCCTTCTCGAGCGCACCGACCAACTACTGAAAACATACGAAGCCCCATGTTTTCCATGTGGTTTCTGGACCACTTTTTTCGATTTATTTCCTACGTAGCATGATCTCACTGGGCAGTAGTCGATAGCTTTGAATGACATCGACCCTGTTACATGGATAATTGGATTTTTGCCAATAATACATTTGACTGCGAGCAAACCTCTGTTTTACTTTTTATTTTCAATTTATGTGGCAAGAAATGTCCAGTTAGGAGTTTACAATGCAAATAGCTCTTACTCGAGCAAACGCGAGACCCATTGCATTGCAAATGCTTGTTTTCTTAGATATGGGGAGGGTATGTAACACGCCCATAATATCTAATGTTTAGGCGACACCAAGACATGAACCTGGTTCCTCAATTCCAAAGTCTGCATTTCCGTCCGTTACACCACATCCTCTCCCCCACAGCTGTTCAGTGGTCATTTTTTACCTCCTCCACGCTCGGATGTGGTAAATTCCCACTCACACACAACCCTCCTGTGTCTAAACAAGGCATCAGGCGGCATCGTCCGTCGAGCAGGAACTAAGACTTGCCCTACACATTACAGCAAACAGAGAGCCTCAATGCCTTTCTCAAGAGCTTCCGGTTTACAGCTTGATTGTCTTAAGACCTCTTCCGCAGTCTCTCAAAGATAATGGGCGACCATCAGTATTTTCAAGTTGTCCTAGAAAAAGATTTTGCTGGAACATTATTTTCCTTACAGATTCTATGCAAAGTATACCACTGCTCTTCAGTAGTTCACAGGCTGAATCCTGACCTATCGACCTTTGAAAGAATACATTCAAGTGAAAACAAGCGAGTCTAACAAATATATTATTTTATTTCTGTACGTCCTGGGGGCAGGCACACTGGAATTATGCTGCAGGAGATGGCCAAATTACTTGGCAGAGTTGACTAAATTATGCAGCAAGAAAAGGCAAATTGTGTTTAGTAGTACAGCACATTTTTTGCTTGCATCACTTCATTCTGTTGTCATTTTTAGGGTCGTCCTGCGACAGTGTGCGTTAGCATATGCGTATCACTAGCGAAACACTGTTGTAGTTAAGAGAGGGCTTGGAGTCTGCCAGTGGCTTACCATTTGTTGGCTTGTGTGGCACTCTTCATTACAGCCTCGTAATTCGTCACTGGAGGCCATATCATTATTTCCCTTCCTGTCTGTCGAGCAGGGATGAACCACTGATTGATTCAACTTGATTCTTGCCCGTCTGCTGCTCTCCCCGTGATTGAGATTCTGTTTTCTTCCTTTAAATTCTAGTGCCCTGCAAACAGAAGGCACGTGAGTAGCAAGTACATGCCCAGTAGAATATCAAAATGCCAAAGTTTTATTTTCCATAGCTAACTTTTTTTTTTTTTTTTTGCCAAGCCTTCTTTTCACACTTTGCACATGTTTTATTTTTTTAACTTCTAATGCTCTGCAAACTGAAGGTGCATGACAGGCAAAAATGTGCCCAGCAGGAAAAGCAAAACTGAAAAGTTGTATTTTCTGTAGTTTAAAAAAATATATTTTTGCTTCTTTTCTCACTTTACACTCATGTTTTGTTTTTGCTCTTCGGCGCTGTTCTCAAAAGATGCCTGTTATCTTGTTCTAAACATCTAAACATTGTTTCTTTCTTATTTTTCGAAATTATACTTTAACACATAATTGTACAGTATGTCCCAGTCCACCCCATTCCAATCTGCCCCATTCCAACCCCAATCCATTTCGATCCACCACATTCCAGTCCTCCCAACCCACCCTATTCAAATGTGCCCCAATCCAATCCCAAAAAACTGCCCAACTCTAATCAATACTGCAATCCAAAACAATCTGCCCCATTCCAGCCCAACCCAGTCTGCCCCAACTCAGTCCAGAATATTCTGCCCCACTCCAATCCAAAACAATCTGCCCCACTCGAATCTACCCCTATCCAAAACAATCTGCCCACTCCAACCCAAAACAATGTGCCCCACGTCAATCTGCACCACTCCAATCCAGAACCATCTGCCCGACTCGAGTACAATCTGCCCCACTCCAGACTACCACACTCCAAACCATTCCACCCCACTCCATCCCAATCCAACACACTCCAAGCCCCCAACCCACTACAATCTGCCCCTTCAATGCAAAACAGTCTGCCTCACTCCAGTACAGCAATCCAAAACAATCTGCCCCACTCCAGTCCCCACTACTCTTATCTAATCCACCCACTCACTCCACTCTAGTCCACCTCACCACAATCCTCCCCACTAAAATCTGCCCCACACCAATCCACCCCACTCCAGTCTGCACCACTCCATTCCAAAACAATCTGTTCCACTCTAATCTGCCCCTCCCAATCCAAAACAATCTGCCAATTCCAGTCCAAAGCAATGTGCTGCACTCCAGTCTGCCCCACTCCAATTAAAAATAACCAGCCCCACCCCAATCCAAAACAATCTTCCCCATTCCAATACAAACCAATCTGCACCACTCCAGTCAAAAACAATCTGCCCCACTTCAGTACTCCAGTCTGCCTTACTCCAGGCTCCAGTCCAGTCCACCTCACCCCAATTAAAGTCCACCCAATTCACCCCACTCGATTCCAATTCACCCCACTCCAATCCACCAAAATCCACCCTACACGAATCCAATGCACCACAATCCAGACCAATTCAATCCACCCCAATCTACCCCACTCCAATTTACCTCACTCCAATTCATCACAGTTCAACCCACTCAAGTCCAACCCACTCTACTGCAGTTCAACCCACCCCACTTCAATCCAACCCATCCTACTCCGAACTATTACATTCTAAACCAACCCATTTCAATCCAACGCACCCCACTCCTATCCAGCCCACCCCAATCCTATCTAACCCAAGTCCATCCCACCCTATTCCAATCACCTTAATCCACTCAGACCAATCCAGTACACCTTAGTCTACCCCATTCCACACCAACCCTCCTCACTCCACACCAATCTAATCCACCCCACTCCAATCCAGTTAATCCCAGTTCATTCCAATCCATCCCACACTAATCCACACCACTCCAATCCACCCCATCCAGTCCACCCATCCAAACCACCCCACCCAAATCCAATCCACCTGACTCCATTCTTCTCCACCCTACTCCATTCTGAGCCACACCACTCCAATCCCATTCACTCAACTCAATCCATGTCACTCCACACCATTGCAATCCACTCCACATCAGTGCATTCCACCTCACTCTAATCTGCTTTACCACACCCCAACCAAGCCCACCCCACCCCAATCAAACCCACCCCAATATAATCCACCCTACTCCAATCCAATCAACCCTACTTACTCCAATCCACCCTATCTAGTCCACACCACCTCATTTCAATCCACCCCAATCCACTGCACCCAATTCCAATCCATCTCACCCCACTCTACTCCAGTCCACCACACTCTTGATCCAATGCTGCCAACTCTACTCCAGTCCACCTCACTCTACTCCAATCCATCCACTCTACTCTACTCCAATCTACTCCACTCCACTCTACTTCAATCCACCCCACTCTACCCCAGTCCACACCAAACCACCCCACCTCAGTTCAGTCCACCCCACTCCAATTCTTCTTGCACCAGTCTAATTCACCTTAATCCACCCACTAATATCGAGTCCTCCCCACTCCAGACCACCTTAACCTATCCCATCCCACACAAATCTAATCCACCCTACACAATCAAATCCACCCAATCCAAGCCACCCCACTCAAACCAATCCACCCACTCCATTCCAGTCCTCCTCATTCCAGTCCAATTGTGGTCGTTTTGGTTGCGATGGCTCTCCCAAATAGCAAGGTGGCAGGACTCTCACCATTTGTGGAGTGAGGAGTTGATTGATTGGCATAATGGGCTGGGCACAGGGTTTGGTTTAACTAGATTACCTCCATCAACGTTCGTTGAATTACCCTCTTAAGGGTGCCCATAAATTGTTAAACAACATCATTGGCTTGTAGTCAGAGAGGTGTGCTCTTTTGATACTTGACACTGAGTCGAACAAGAAACTCCTTGAATTCTTTGCTATTGATAGACGTGCCATTGTCAGATTTAGGAATAGCGGGGAAGCCCCACTCTACAAAGATGTCATCAAGTGGCTTGATGAATTTATCATGGATTGTCGAGGATAAGTTTTCCACCAGAGGAAAACGTGAGTATTCGTCAATGGATACCATGAAATGATGTCTATTTTGTATAGGCCCAAAGAAATCAACTGCAATTCTCTTCCAGGCATGCGCAGAAAGGTCAGACTTTGTCAATGAATGATGCGTCATCTTTGGAGATAAACAGTTGCAAAGGTAGCATGCTTTTAGCTCTTTCTCAATTGGTTCATTGAGTCGAGGGAACAACACCCGGTCTCTTAGGGCTCTTTTTGTGGCTACAATGCCACAATGCCCTTCATGGGCTAGCTCAATGACTTGCTGTCAAGGGCTCTCAGGTATGGCAATGTTTGAGCCTCTCAATATGATACCCTCTCGAGTGATTGATAACTCATCCTGCACATTTTTGAATAGGACTTTACCATTGTCAGCAAAAGGTTGAATACTTGCCTTCCAAGATTGCGCTGTAATGAAGTCTTTAAGTATGAGCATGTCTTTATGTACTTTGGTAGCAGCAATAATCCATTCACTGGATAGAATAGCTGGCGTGCTGGATCTCACAATGAAGTTGATATACTCTTCAGCCGCTTTGGATGTTGAGCTGTGGTGATGTAGCAGCACTCGTAAAAAGTAATCTGCAGGGTTCTTGTCTTTCTCCGTCTTCTGTACAATCACAGTCATACTCTTGTAGTCGCAACCCCCAACTTTCCATACGAGGATGCATCTTGGCTTTCGGGTTTCCAAAGATAGTGAGCAACGCCTGGTCGTCTGTGATGATAGTGAAACATTTCGCATATAAAAACACATGAAAATGTTCAGAGGCCCACACCATAGCCAGACTCCCCATCTCCAGCTGAGAGTAGGCACATTCTGTTTCAGACAGGCTTCTACTGGCATAAGCCACATTGTGTCTCTAGGCATTCAGATGTCCGTTGTGTTGAGCAAGGATTGCCCTGTTTGCACCGGGCTCACATCTTGTTGCGCCGTGTGCCGCGGTGTGAGGCGGTAGGACGCGCTGCGCCCCTGGAATTTCATATCTTTATCGAGACCCCAAATTGGGCATGGGGCCTCGCTACAGTAATGGTGCGATGCGCCCCTGCTAGTCTCTTGCCTCTCCCCAATCTCCATTTTCCCCCCACTTACCCTCTGTTTCTTTTGCTTTCTTCTTTTCTGTTTTCCCTGTTTCTTCCTGACTTTATGCCTTTCTCTCATGTCCATGATTCTTTTCTCTTTCCCAGCATGCCTTCCTTCTCCCTGCATGCCTTTGGAACCTTACTTAACATGGTGACTTTACTGTGAAATTCCATGTTATGTTCCCGATCCAATATGGTGTGTTTTACTTCCTGCCGGTCACTTCTTGTTCTTTGGGTGTATAAGGTGCGTGATTCCTGTTCTCTTTGCACTGCAACACTTCCTTTGGGTGGTGATCTTCGCTCCTGTTCTTTGCGTCAGATATGTGATTTCTGAGCCTGTTCCAGCTTTTTTCTTTATCATTTTTGCCATTTGTTCAGATTTACTTTTACCTTTTTGTTTTTGTTCCAGGAGTTCGTATTTGAGGTTTTTCCCCCTTTTAGTTTTTTTCCCCTCGGGGACTCCTTCTGGAGGGCACGGACTGCCTTGGCGTTCCCTCTGTCAGCAGCACTGTGTTCTTATAGGTTCTGCCTTGGCCCAAGTAGGGGCGACTCTTTCTGGTAGCCAAAGACCTCGCCACATTTCCAGTGGGCCACAGACACAGACAACGAGTAGGTCGTGACACATCTACTGTGATCTCAGTATGTAATTTGGGGTCAGTATAAGCCAGTTCAGTTGCATATTTTATCTCTTTGAAACTGTGACAGCGTTCAGGAGCCCACTGAAATGGAACATTCTGCTTTGTGTAGTCTCTCAATGGGACACTCACTGTAGCAAAGTCACAAAATGTACCTTGAGCCTTAGCATGGTTACTTCCTGTGGGGGGTAGGTATATGACAGTGCTTGCACCTTATCTGGGTCAGGAGGCATTCCCCTATCAGAGAATATATGCCCAAACAATTTCAGTCTGGTTTTGTGAAACACACACTTTGCATTCAGAGTGAGACCTGCATCAGCAAGTAATTTGTACATTTGTGTAAGAGCACTTTCATGTTCCTTTTGTGTTGCCCCAAATACCAGTATGTAATTACTGTAATTGAAGGAATGCTTGAATAACTCGGTGTATAAAATCCTGAAATATCTCCATAGCCAAATATATTCCAGAACTCAGTCTTTTATATCTAAACAACCAACACGAGTCAAAAAAGTAGTAATGTACCTACAGTTCTCTTCCAGTTCGAGTTGATGATATCCTTTGTTCCAGTCAAGATGGGAGAAGGTTTTAGCTGCTTATCATGGCCGCTATGTGGTGACCAGGATGTCTCTCTCTCTCTCGATTGCTTTGTTATCCTGGTGCATATCAATGCAAATGCACACTGCACCTCCACTGTCCTTTTTTGGCACCATAACTTTGGGTGAACCCCATGGCGTAGGACCGGTGGAGCGTTCAATTATGTCATGCTTCAACATTGTTTCTAGTTCTTTCTCAATGGCTGCTTGCAAATGAAAAGCGACTCTGCGGTGCCATTGGGCAACAGGGCGAATGTCCTTATTAAAATGAAATTGCATTTTCATTATCTCGTGTTTTCCTAAGCCATGAAACAACAATGGGAATTGACTCATAATTTCAACCTGATCATGGATGTTGTAATTGAGAGATATTAGACCCATGTCAGCTGCAGTGGCAAAGCTAAGTAGGCATGCACTAGATCGGTGGTTCCCAACCTGTGGGCCGGGGACCCCTTGGGGTCTGCGAAGCCTCCTCAGGGGGTCCGCGACTGCTTAAAAAATGTAATAATATTAGGTCCCAACTATCAGTAATGACTCAGTGGGGGTCCCCTTGTTCCAATAATGATTCAGTGGGGGTCCCTGGGCTCCAGTATTGATAAAATGGGGGTCCACAGAAGTCAAAAGGTTGGGAACCACTGCACTAGATGAAGTTCCCTGAAGGACATGAATTGATGCTTGCACTGACATTGTTTTATGTCGCAAGGTTGCTGTAAATGTCCCTTGACTCTGTAACGGTTTTGAAGTAGCCCATGTGTATACCTTTGTGCTTGACTGGATAAGGTGTGGCACAGGAGATAGGCTATTGAATTTTTCTACTGGCATGATGTTAATCGACGTGCCTCTGTCTATCATGAAGGTTATGGGGTGACCATTCCCATTTAATGTAATTTTGGTACAGCGCCCAAATGAATTGTGTCGCTTTGTTTGGTGATTCTTTTTTTACTTTTGATCTTCTTTGGAAGCAGCAAATGCTACATGTGCATGTAGTTCCTTAGTGGATATTATCAAAGCACATCCGCCTTCTTCGCTAATGCTTGATAATGACGTTAAAGAGCTTTTATATGATGAATTTGCTGATGATCAACTGTGCGTGGTTTCTACTTGTTGTAACTGATGTTGCATTTTGGCCTTGTGGGTGTGGCGAGAATGCTTCTGGAACTTTCTTGTGTCCATTTTCTCTTTTCGCTGTTATGCATTTGGTTTCTCTTTTGCTTTGCAGCCCATTGCGAAATGGTTCGCTTTCCTGCAGCTTTTGCATGTCTGTCCTATGGCTGGACATTTACCTTCACGGGGAAATGAAAACCCACATAGGAAGCATAACTTTTTGTTCTTCTGAGAAGTCGACTCATGTGCATCTATTTTTGTGCTTTTGCTTGCTTTTCATGATCAATGCTGATTCATTATGTGCTGTTCCTGCTTCCATGTCAGCAGCTTGTCGATCTGCCCATTCTTCTGCCCTTTCAGCCATTAGTATTTTTTCTAGACTGAGTGGCTCTCTCCACATGCGTCCTCTGAAGGACTCTGAAAGGCAGCCATCGCTGACCTTGAGGCGCATGGCTTCTTCATCATTAGAATCACAGAAATTACAGCGTTTGAAAAGTACATCAAGACTCAACAAATTCATCAATCGTTTCACCAGCTTGCTGTCATGATTGGTTTAAGATGTACCTCTCATAGTTGACATTCGGCATCGGATTGAACTTAGCATCCAACACTTCTATTATCTTTTGGTATGATGTTGCATCAGATTGTGAGACTTTCTTTAACACTTATTTCACTCCATCACTGGCAAAGCTTTTCAAATATTTAATGATTTTCTTATCGTCTTGTTCTCCTAGTGCATCTATAATGTAATCAAATGTTTTGGTCTGTGCAGTCCACCTGTTACCTAGGTTCTGTTTTTTCGCTGTGTCACATGGTGGTGGTGCGTTCAGGAATGTAGCCGTGGTATATTTCATGTTCCCTTCTACCCCTGTTGTGTGTATATGCTGGTCAGGCAGCATTCATTGCACAGGATGTCACTTCCAACTGCTACACGCATTGGCGTCATGCCTGAGCCTTGTTCGTCACATTTGATTTGAAGCCTTATAGCACTTCACTCGCTTGTGTTGGTTCTGATTTTGAACCTGATCGCCACTGCCTTAAGCATTTGCTTGGTACTGATGATGGCTCTGTGCTGTGGCGCATCACAGTATCCTTTCTTTCAGCCTTATCAGCGGGTTTTGGCAGGGTTTTCGAATGTGTTCCTCTGCAGGGAAATCAATTTCTTCGAACACTATGTATGGGCTGGAGTAGGGCTTTGACTCCACATATGCCAATTGCAGACCACTTCGCATCTACCTTTGCAAACTCTCAGGTAGAGCAGCCTTGTTACTTTGGGGCATGGATCCCCTACTCGTCGCCAACTGTAGCGTCCTCACCAGCCCAGGGGCATGTAAATTATAATGCCACATACAGAGCTCTATTACAGGTGTCTTTATTCTTCAGCATACTATTGGGCTGTACTTGCAATGCGCCATAACTTTCATAACCACACCTTAACACCTCCCATCAGATTATGTAATTCCTGTCTAGAATCCAGCCAGGACCGCGAGGGTCCTAGCACGCATGATATCAAACACACTACAGCTATCTGCGATGGCACACTGTGTGTTGCTCTTATGGAGTTGAAATTGTCTTTTTATGAAAGTCAGGATATTCTGTACCACAGCTATTTACATAAATTACATTTTTATTAACTTTATCTTGATTTAGCAAGAAGACGATTACCAATGCCGAAAGAGAAAAATCATATAACCAAATGTGAGGCAAAGAAAAATAAGATGTTACTATAACATATGTTCTGTTGCTTTTATTTAGTTCATGGAAGAAAAGGAAGTGGCTGAACTGCAATGTCTGACCTTGAGGAAAGACTCCAAGATGTACAAAGAGCGAATTGAGGCCATTTTACAACAGATGGAAGAGGTATCCATCGAACGGGATCAGGTAACTAATATGTTATTTCCCATGTCAAGTGTATGAATGATGCTGTACATTGCAGTGCATAGGGTAATTGTTAAATCAACTTTACAAAGGTCAGGCTGGATGGAACAATCCATATGTTATGACATGATTTGGGTCCAAAGCTTCCATTTAACTAATGAGTGCATTCTGGGTCTTGTAGTCTTTGCTCAATTAATTCTAACGAGTGGTGTAGGAGTGCCCAGAACTGCAAATATGGTGTGCTTCTGACATCCATGTACTAGACATAAGATATTAGTAGCAACTGTTATTCTATCACTCACCACAGTATTTGGACCACATCATCTCTGCAGAGCACCAAAGGGATATGCCTGTTACCATCCCAGGGAGAATCTTTACAGTTTACTTTAAAATCTGCACTTTGATGTAGACCTTAGACTGGAATGATGACAGGACACAACTCCCATTGTAGCAATGAAGTACTCTCTACTAATGTCAGATCTAACCAGTGTATGGCTGAACACATAATATTATGAGTGTCTTCAGAAGGCAAGCTCCATACTCACTGTAGAGAGAACAGCCCATAGTTCTAACCAATAGACACCGTCAAAAGCACATACCAGATGCATGAAAGTGAAACCTGTGTACCTCATTTCACTTTAGCACAGTGGTTCCCAATGAGGATTATTTTGCGTAAATAGACAGCTTATACAATATTCCGTTGGAGAAATATAACATAACGCAATCCGTATTTGGGAATCATAAGACGCTGGTAAATACTCTGAATTCTCTTACGTCGCTTCCTAGGCTGCCGCCATATTGGTGAACCAATATGCCTCATTCCCTTGAGAAAGCCCTAGGTGGACTTGCCACAAGAGGGCGAAACACGTGTTGGCTGAGCTTTCTTTTGTGCTTATTACCATTTCTATATCATTTGAGATTAAAGCACTACAATTCATAACTTGGACTATTGTTTCAGAATTCTTTCTTACACAACAACTTAGAATACTGCATGTGTAAAGGATGAAGCATATTTATATTTATATATTGGCGATTAGATGCTTTAAAAAAGTATAATAAAGTGGAACCTCGCCTCTAACAAGTTGGATTACATACATGGGGTACCAAGGTTCAATCCCTTGGATTGAGCTCCCACAAGAAAAGTAACTATAACCGTGAACTGTCATTTACACAGGAAGCTTAAACTGGACCTTCTTTTGTTCCCACTCCCTTACTTCCCCGTCCAGGCGATGCTGACGCGGGAGCAGTTCCATCAGCAGTACTCCAAGAGTCTGAAGGACAAAGATTCCTACCGCAAGCAGCTGAGGGAGCTGGGCGAGAAGTGCGATGATCTGCAGATCCAGCTCTTCAGGACAGAGGGACAGCTCCTTGCCGCAGAGACCAAACTGAAGCAACAGGAGCCAGCCACCTCGGTATGAAGCCATCATATTTCTTTTTATTTCATAGTTTAATAAAGCCATGTGTATCGCATTTCCATCACTTTGAGTACTGTAGTCATACCATGGTCTGTATATTGTGTGGTGTTGAAGTTAAATTCCAGTTAAGGATGTGTAGGCCTCGATTCAGTATTATTTAGTCAGGGCCCACAGCTTGCTTGAACTTCAGCTGCAGCCCAGCCAGAAGAGTTCGGGTTTAGACTTTGGGCACTGATAAGCCTTTAGGTGGTACTAGTTTCTACATCTTGAACTTAATCTATATTCCTGCACCCTCTGGTAGTGAATAAAATACTTCCAGAGGGTGTTTATGGGGTTGTGTCACCACATTCTAGTTGTCTAGTTTTGAAGCAGTAGTTGATTAGTTTCTTTGGGACCTTAGTGTAAATGATATTGCAACATTTAAGCTAACAATCACCAGGACTCTCTCCAGCTCCATATGATGGTTGATTTGGAGTAAAGGGAGGCTATTTTGGAGGAAGCCAACTTGGATGTTGATGTCACTGACCACTGTATTAATTCGGGGAAATTAAGTAACTAGTACATTGTTACAAAGCAATAGTAGTGCAGACCATTGTGAGTAAAAGTAACCATAACCTGAAATGCACTCAACTGCGGTCATCACCTTCTGTCACTCACCACAGACTGCAGTGTCCTAACAGATTGATTTGCGTTCATAATCACTCCTACTTCCATCTTTAAAAACCCAACTCCCCATTGATTTAATCATTTTATTGTCCAGGCCAACATATCTCACTTAAATTGTGTAAATGCCTAGGAAGTTGCAAAGTATGTGTTAAATATAAGATTAGTAATCGGTCTAAGAAAATGAAATGTAATACTTCTAATATAGATATGCTTTGACCCAGCCAATTAGAAAACATTGTTTCCACTTATATTATAACAGAAAGAGCAGAGCAAGTGAGGTTATGTTAAAAAGAACAATACTCTTTAGTGAGAGTCAATCTACACAATGCAGTACATTGCTCATTTACAATATGTATATGGATGTATATCTTGAGGCTTTTTGTTGAACACATTTATACCCTGAAGCTTCTTTGAGCTGAATCAGTGTAAGCTCAGCATGCCAAAGGGGGCCCATAACCTGGGCAGCCAGTGGTGGTAGCTCCTAACCACAGGTCGCCCTTTGACACTTCTGGATCTACCCGTGTTACACCTGGTCTCATAGGTAATAAAGGCAGCAAAAGGAAATGGAAGTAAACATTTTTGCTTCTTTTTTAACAGTTTTTACTCCTTTTCCTCTATCTAGCCCATGAGCATCAAGTAAGAGGCAGATGAAAAGCTGGGATAAGAGGTCAAACCTGCAATGTCCTTGAGGGTCAAATGTGTGTGTGTGTGTGTGTGTGTGTGTGCGTGTGTGTGTGATGTAATGTCTGCTACCCCAGCCATTTTGGTGAATCAACGTACATGAAACTGTTTGATACTCGTAGAAAACCTAAAGTGTGAAGTAAAGGATGTTGAACAATGACATTCTGCAGTCATCTTGGGTGTGGTTTTGAAAACTGGGGAAGTAAGAATTCCAATGGCCTATACCATGAGGAAAGCGAGAAGTTGTCAAGCAGGTCCTACATAAGGCTCTGAAAGCTTTTCATAGTTCTAGGTGAGGAGATTGAAGTTATAATCTCTCACTGGAGACGGGACAAGCAGTAGTTCTCAGCAGAGGACATAAGCTGGTAATCCCTCTCTGGGTCAAGGCATCTGTTTGCACCATATCTCAAGTCTGGATCCTATTGTGGTTGACTCTGCCTGTCAGTGTTCTGACGGTTACCCCAAGTCTGATAACAGTACTGCTCTTTACTAAGGTAAAGAGAATTTTGAAGCATGTTATTGTTGTGTCTGTCTGGGTAGGTGGGCTGTTGAATTGTTATTAAGTCTTATATAGCAATGGGTAGTTGGATATATCACACTATTGATGGTAGTTGTAACCATGCACCCAGTGCAACGCGTAGAAAGCTTTGCTTTGGTGTAGTAACACTATTATAAACCCCAGTGCAACGCGTAGAAAGCTTTGCTTTGGTGTAGTAACACTATTATAAATAAGTAATCTGTACTAACTATTGCCTGTACTTCTTTTCCAGATGTCCGATTTTGATGAGAATTCTTCGAGAAGTTCTCAGGAAGTGAGTTTGATTTTGTACTTCTCAAGCATATCTGGTTCTGTTTATATATGCTATGGTGTAAGTGCTGTTATTTATCCTGGAAACAGAAAAGTCAATCAATCTAACAGTTGACTTTCTGGAGCCAGCACACTGCAAGCAGAAATTTATGGCACACAATTAAAACATATTTCAGTGTTTGATTTACCCATTTCTCCTTGAGAAACCTTCCTAACTTTTGTTTTTAAAGGATAATATTTTTTTCTAAATTTCATCCTATTCTATCTGATAGCTCCATCAGAGGACACTTCATTCCAGTACTTGGTTATGTTCTCAAATACATTTGCAACAGCTTTTCATACTGGGCTCTCTATGCATGGGCACCTGCACATGCTGATTACTGCATAGCTCCTATTCTATGTCCTACTCTTGAATATATGAAGTATCAAGGTGATAAATGGTGAATGTGCAGTTTCTATATGCAAGATCTCCCATTCTCCATTTGCCACCTTCATTTCTCAATAGTCACAGATAAACACTTACACGGTACATGGTTCCTTCACTTCTGGCATGATGTCCTTCTGAGATGTACTGTTTGCCGATGTTTCACTTATTTCCAAAATGCTCTTTGTTGCATAATTCTCACTGCTCTGCTGGTTACTCAGGCTCACTATTGTCTAATTTACTTAAACTCACTTATCTCTATATAATTCACGGTGGGTATACTCAAGGTTACTCAGAGTAACCTTCAGTATTCTCAAGGTTACCCAGACTCTTTCTTCTCTTTTTGTTATTGATACCTATTACTTTCTTGGTCACCCACATTCAATCTTTTCGTCATTACCCAAACTCCCTTCTTCTGGGTTACTCAAACTCAATCCTCACTTGGTTTCACCTCTCTTGGGTACCCATAGTTGCTTGCTGCTCTTTTTGTTATGTAAACTTAAAACCCTGTTGGCAAGCACATTATTTGAGTTCAGTAGCCCCTCAACATCCTTTCCTCTGCTCCTCTTTTTTTTCCTTTGTACACCCTATTATCCACTTCCAATACTTAACATTGCTCAAAAGACCCTATCACCTCTTTACTGTGCTCATGCTCCTGTTGATATCACACGCCATCTCCTAAACTTATTCCTTTTCCTCTTGTTTGATGTTAGCCCTACATCCAGGTTTCCCTTCATTATTGGGGGGCTCTTTCAGCTCTCACTCCTTCTTACGCCTTGGTGAATCGCATGCCCTATTACTTGTACTGGTTTATGTTTCCGCAGCTCTTCCCATGCTGTCTCGGTCCTGTTACCTTCATCCAATATTCCCATCAGACTTGATAGAGCCAGCAACTTCTTTATAAAATTGCCTTCTCTCCTAATTGGTTCTATCTCCTGTTCTTTGTCCCTTCGCATTCTGTGGGCACTGGCATTCCTTTCCAATAATCCCTTTTCGTTTGTGACTCCTTTGCCTATGTCTTTCTTTCCATCATAGACCCCTTCACCTTTTCCCTGTGATTCTGATTTTCTCAATGGGCACCAACACCCCCTTCACCTTCCCTTCTCTATGCATGGGCCTTGTATAACCTCCTGTTGGCCCTGCCACTCCCATTTTCCCTCGGCAGCACTTAGCCTCCTTCTTAAATAATTTCTCTTTTGACAGCACTATAACTTCCTTCTAGTACACCATTCTGTCTTGACAGCACTAAAATCCCTTTCCAATGTCCCATTCTCTCTTGAGTGCACTCTGTAATGTCCATCAAGTATACTGTTCTCACCTGATAGTCGTATAACCTCGGACTAATATTGTTTTTCTCTTTTTACAGCACTACCTTTTATGTTTATCTCTTTTGCTAGTTGATTTGAACTCTTCCCTTCTCCAGACCTTATTTTCATATTCTCTTCCCTCGTTGCAGAGGCTTATCCTCTTATACCAATACTATTGTTTGTTAGGGGATGAGAATTGGATTCCTTTGGAAATAAAACAGAAAACGCCAGTGGCCGTGAACATTGTGCTAGCATAGGGTATTCTCCAACATAATGGAGGATAGAAGTATTTAACATGGAATCCAAAATTCTAGTTGTAATGACACTGTGGGTGTCCTTGTTGATGTTTCATTTTCTAATGTCAAAACATTTCTGTGTCAAACAGAGTTGTTTATTAGGGCATTATCAAATGGACGAATGTATGTCTTTTATATACACAGTGATATATTTTTCTTTTACAGATTAGTATTCAAGGAAGTCTTGATGAGGACAACCTATTGAGTAAGTGGCCTCTAAACTTAAAATTTGGCGAGAGATGAGAATGGCTTGGCCCATCTTAGGATGCCCATTCCCTGTACACTCGCTACTATGCAGATACTACTTGGTATTTAATAGCTCATTTGTTTGCTCAACACATAACTTCTTACTGTCTGTCAATTTAACAGCATTCTCTAAATTTCATTTGTTACAGAGAATGGTGTGCAGGAGATGACACTTGCTGACACCCGACTTGATAATTCTACAACACAAATGTCTTGGGAGTTTGTAGAAGTAAGAAATTTAACTTTTTATGCATTTATTTTTAGCTTGTACTGTTGATAGTTTTTTTAAAATGTAAAGTATATTGAATGGTATTACAAACGAATATTCACAGTGTCTTCGTTACAATGTGACATTATTCCAAGATGCCACGGATGTGAAATATGAATGGATGCATGTGAAGGTCTCTGGGAAATTTCTTTATACGATAATAAAAAGGTTGATTCAGAATTGGGTTACAGGTGCTTTTGTTGAGTTGTGTGTTGATGTGCCTGTTGTAAGACAGCAGATGACAGAAGAGGCTATCCAACACTCTGGAACAGGAATCGGTGTGTGTTGTATTTGTTATCCATTTATTTTATTAATTTTGTTTGGTGCAGAATTCAGCTTGGATTGGATCACAAATTGCATTGAGAATGCAAGCAGAGCAGAGTTGCAACTAGTCACAACATTACAAACTGTTCAAGTGTAAGAGAGGCAAAGGCTGACCGGACAAGAGGGTGGTAATCTCTTCCCAAAAGGCAAGGTAGATCTTCAACAGATAATTAGGAGGAAGCCGATACAGGTCCCATCTAAAGACACTGCATTGTACACGTCTTCTCACTCTGGCATCTTAAGTAGTCGGTGAAGTGGGTGGTGCCTGATATATAAACTTAGAGTTATTGGCATTGGTGGCATCTCTGAGCTACCCCACTCCTCTGAAAGCTCAAGCAGAGCAACAACTTATTAATGAATTTCATAATGCCACGTCATCGATGAGTTGTTGAGAATCTAGAGTAAGAAAAGTCTCCTGGGAAACAGAGGCTTCCGAGAGCCCTCGTAATGCGTTATACAAGCTCATGAAGCCATCTAAACAACAATTATAAGGGGAGCCATGAAAGATGTCTTCGGAGATGCCTGGGATCAGCATCAGTATGCAGAAGATAAAGGTTATTTACAAGAGTACACATGAAAGATGTCTTCAGAGACGGATGCAAACTGCATCGATATATATATATATATATATATATATATATATATATATATATATATATATATAAAATGTCTTTGGAGATATATGGAACCTGCTTCAGTATATAAATAAGCATTAATATTTAAATGATAGAGGTTAATTACGAGAGGAGCCATGGAAGACGCCTCCTGAGATGATTGTTATCTGCATCGAGGTGTAAATGATAAGTAGTAGTGCCCTTGGTGTTGTCAAATGACATCTAATTAAGGAAGTGAAGAAACAATATCACTCATCCTATTGATTTCTAATGCTAGTGTTTGTGTCATAATTGTTGGTACTGGTGGTAGTAGCAGCATTAGCAGAACAAATTAACACCAGTACTTTCCACAGTGCATATTACAATGATTCTTCACATGTTGCTAGGGGATTCATTACAAACTTGAAGGCCAGCTCAAGATCCCACCTTCTTGTGTTATGCGTCTAAGCCCTCTGCTCCCTGCAGTCCTCCGTATGGTATCTCATTGTTTGCCCCCATATCTCATGATGCTTTTGGGGACACCCCTGGCAGGATAAACTGGCAGTTTCATCAGTCCACACCGGCTGCTCAGTTGATGATGTTCAGGGTTTCCGTCTGTCTTTAGTACTGAGCGATATCCCTCTTGGAAACGAAGGAATGTGTTATCATACCTGATGCCCCAACATTGTCTTTAATACTCAGTAAGGATACTTAGGGACAAGGGTGGCAGAATGTCCAAGGGCCTCCCCAGTACTTTCTGCTGCCGAGCAGAATCTCTAGACAGTTTTGCGGTCTACACCTTGTGTATCAGGGTCCCCTTGTCTGTACGGCATCTGATGCATAATGGGTAAGAGTCAGCTGCAGTCGTCATCTCGTTTAGTATATTCAGGGTAGATGTTTAAATTCAATTAACCGGTATCTTGAGGATTTTGGCATCTCTCTCAGGCCATAACTGAGATTCGTCATCGTTGAGAGGTCCTAGATTGGTACTCCCAGGATTGTCTAAGATAAGGGATGGTACCTGGTTCTTTAGAAGGTGGTACCTGGTTCTTTAGAAGGAACTTCTAAGGCTAGCAGTTCATCTCACTAGTTAGGGCACACCAACACTCCTGAATTTACCGCATATTGTCAAAATGAAGTTTGTTCCAGTGCTGTGCCCTGCATGTTGCTTGAATCTGTTTCACGCATGCATGCGAGTAGTGCTATTTCTAAGCGCTGTGTGCTTTCTCATAATTTCTGCACGCTTATGCATGGCATACAGGCTAGAGTATGAGAAGTGAGTTTAAGTGTGGACTGGTGTGGGGTGTTTCTGGTATTCTTTGATTTCTTTGTATTGGTGTATGTTTGCAGTGTGTCTCTGTGTTGTAAGTGTTGTGAGGCTTTTCTGTTCAGTGTAAATAATCTAAGATGCATTGGGACAGTTAAAACACTCCACGCGCCTGTAGTTCTTGGGATGCGATGGAATCTGATCTTATCACCGATTATAAACTGATGGTGACTGCCTGTGAAACTCTTACACTCAGCTGCTAATGGCAGCAAGTGCTGAACATGCGCAATTACAGTTTGCACCCAGTTTAACCACTGCGCCAAGGTCTGAATGACCTAGTTGAAATCTTACCTTTGCATCTGCATTTCATAATAGTATTGGAGGGGCCATTTGCAGGCACTGCCTGAAATCCTGCCTCATTAATATTCATGATGCATTCGGAGAATCCTTGTCAATGGCTGAAAATTCAGAAATTGTGGGCTGCAAGAGGCAGCAGACTACCACTTCTGCAATAGCATAAGCAATAATATAAATAGACATTTACTTATTTTAAAAAGGATAAAAAGAGTGATTAATTTGTTTCATTAAATGTTTTGTTTCACTGTAGGTACCATTTCATAAATACATTGCAGGGCTCCCAAAGCAATAGTTACTTAGAGAAGGCACTCAGAACCATGAGGATTGACAACATTTTGCATCTTTTTTTTTTTTTTTAAAGCTTGAGGTATTAAACATCAGAGTGCCTCCTGATGTAACTCTTACACAATAGCTTGTGATACAGCCCTGTTCTGATGCTCTGTGGCATGAACGCTGAATAATCAACACTGCACAATGAACTGGTTTAAATAAATAGCTGAGTGGCGCAAATTAAAAAGGCACACATATTATCCCCAGAACCGTGTACATGTACTTTTGTGTTTCATTGAGTGCATCACTATACACGTGATACACAATATCTTTCTGCACTGGGAGGTAAAGCAGAGATAAATCAAGTTATCTTCATGTGCTTCTGTTTAGGGCAAAACCATCTACTCTTGTTTATAGTATTTTGAATACTATCTGTGAGTAGTTTTGTGAAACCTTTAGTATTTTCAAAAGTACTGGTATCCATTTATATCAATGCCTATGTCTGTTAAAGCTTCATAGCAC
Organism: Pleurodeles waltl; assembly: GCF_031143425.1. Lineage (NCBI taxonomy): Eukaryota > Metazoa > Chordata > Amphibia > Caudata > Salamandridae > Pleurodeles > Pleurodeles waltl. The sequence continues at coordinate 1,662,573,078 of NC_090445.1, forward strand.
CAATGTCATAGTGTTACTTTAAGTGCTGCATAACTGCCTTGAGGTACATAATGTACCCCATAATTTGCCCTTTCTTTGCACAGGTACGTCAACGCTTCAGCATTATTTGCTACTTGACTGCAATGGCTCTTTGTATTATTGAGTGTTTTATAGAGCGCTGTGCATCACCTTTTCAGCACTTTATGGTAGAGCAAGAAAAAGTACAGAGTGAAGAAGGGGACATTAGAGACCAGTCAGTGGTGGAAGGCTTCAATCCAACCATCTTCCATTGCAGCCTCCAAAAGAAAGCAGGTAATTCATTTGATGCTAGGGCGAATTAGTCCCTTTTTTAGTTTTTTCCTAAATTGCGGGGATTTAAGCTCTCAGAACTGGGTACAGGATGTTCCCTAGGCGGGGGACCTGAACCCCCAAAGTCCAGCAACAGTGCTTCATCTCTCTGAAGACTTTTTAGGGCTCTGGTGTGCAGTGAAGGATCACAGGATTCTATCAATCGCATAGGATGGTAATATATTCTGCAGCTATCTTGGTCCTTGGCCCCAGGTACCCATCTGCATGGTGTGAAGGACCTTGACTTTGATCCTTTGACCTTTTCTCCAAAGCTTTAGGCTCCTTCGGGCAACCTGGCTTTGGAACTTTAGCTTCCTATTGATGAGCTTATTCTGGAGTCTGTGAATTATTGGAACACTGTCTACACCAGTCAGCGATAGGATTATATAAGAAAGCACTACAAAGCAGTTGCAAAGAGAGATGCCAGCACTATATGAACATATAAATAAATAAATATAAGAATAAGCCCTCCAGGGTTTAAGGTGCAGTGTTTAAAATGTCATACGTTACCATTTATAAAAAGGGGTACAAAGTGGGGGGGGGGGGGCGTGTGTTACAGTCACTGAGAAGCTGAAGAGCCACTACAGACTTTAGCGCTGGAGGGCATCTTACCCAGGCGATACCCACACGAGAAGCGATTGAGCGAGGCCGAGGAGGCGTGTCAAGTGCATCCCACAAAACCTAATTATATGCATCACATGAATGCACTTCCAGACTGTTGTAAGTAGAGCTGGTGAGCAGCCTCTGTCCAAGTGGCCTCCATCACTGCAGACAAGGTACCTAAGATCGGGGAGACAGTGTGCGTGATTCACAAGCATTCTACTGTGGACAGGTATAACACACTCTAGTAGTACTCCTGGCTTACTCTTGGATTCCAGGAGCAACCTGGAGTAGCCTTGGCTTAGGCTGGCTCACTCCTTGAATTCAGGAATAAACCAGGAGTAGTAGAAGAACACGTGATGGCTGAATCTTTGTGCAGATCAGGTGCGTTTGCCCAGGATCACACATTCTTTGGTCAAGTCTGGAAGATCTGATCAGAACGTATGTCTTCTCAGGGTATTAATACTAAGCAGCGAGACTTTACCTCCTTGCAGTGTACAGTATAAATGTAATCTTCCCCTTGTTTTTCTCAGGCACAATATTCCTACTGTTTTCTTCCAGTGAAGTACGGTTCCTCTCAGGAACAACTAGACTGCCGTTTGAAGCAGCTTTTTGGCACTACCACGCAGTGGCGGCCGGCAGCTTTAGGAGGGAGTGGGGAGGGGGGCGGGCGGGAAGCACACACACACACACACACACACTCATTCTTTCACACACAGACACGCACATCCATTAACAACACTCATAGCATTCAAACATGCACGCACGCACCAAACATTCATTTTAAAAGTTCACACGCACCCATTCTTTCACACACACTCACACGCACGCAGGCACGTCCATTAACAACACTCATACCATTCAAACATGCACGCACCAAACATTCATTTTAAAACATCTCACACACACACTCATTCTTTCACACACGCACATCCATTAACACTCATAACATTCAACCATGCCACGCACGCACCAAACATTCATTTTAAAATATCACACACACTCACCTTCAGCTTCGAGGTCCCAGGAGGGTTGAGACTGCTGCCTTCCCTCGTTGGCTGACATGAGGTCAGCCAATGAGGGAAGGCAGCAGTCCCAGCCTCGTCACAGAGTGGGATGGGGTCAGTGAGACTGCTGACCCCACCCCACTCTGTGACGAAGTGTCACTGATTGACACTCGCCCTGGGCGCTTCAGGGCTTAAACCTGAAGCACCCAGGACGAGTGTCAATGGGTGACGCTTTCCTCGTCACCCAGGGGAGGGCCTCGAGGCACCTTTGCTGAGCCAAGGAGGTCACGCCTATAGGAGCTGTGACCTCCTCAGCCCAGCAAAGTTCAGCTCAGGCAGCCAGGAGTCTGCGCAAATCACGCATGTCTGCTCCTGGCTGCCTGACCTGAACATGAAGAGTGTCTGTCAGGCTGACCTTTGTTCAGCCTGACAGACGCTCTTCATGAGGGGCAAAAGGTGGGGGGCTTGGCCCCTCCGCCCTAAAGGACGGGCCGCGCCTGCTACCACGTGTGCTAAAGAAGTGCAAATATTGTCCAGTGCAGAAAGGCTCTTCAGTCTCCATCCAGCTGACAATTACCCAAACCCCGTAAAAAGTGGTTGGCCCAGAGTGTGATAAAGATGCCGCAGGTGGCACTAGCGGGGGAGACGGACTGGAAGAAAGTTTCAGACTCTCTTTGCACCATGTTCCTTTGATAGAGACCTTGGCAACCCCCCTGAGCCAGGTGAGGAATGATGAGGCCATATTCCTGCCTGGCACTGAGAAAACTGATGAAAAATATCCGTTCTCATTTACACAGAGATGAAGATGGACGGTAGGGCTGCTGCTCCTCCCAGGGCTCATTGTTTGACCAGAAACAGGCTTTAAATTCATTGTTTCTGACACATCATGGTCAAACCATCAAGCGCATCCTTGCATGTGTGTATTAACCATGCAGATGTTGACATCTGTTTCTAAGCCATGAATCACCTACCATAGTCCTCGTCGTCCTTGTGTTGTTTGTGACTCCCAGACTACCTGCACTACACAATAATTACAAAGAAATACTAATATCAGTAATGGCGCACATGTGGTGACTCACTTTTACCCAGCCCTTCGTGTGTTTCCAAGAAACCAGCCTGTTAGCAAAGTGCTGATGTTAGAATGGCTGAATGGGCGTATGCAGTGAGCACTAGGGCAGACATTTTAATACTGATAAGGCTGACTCAGCCCTCCATCCTTCCGAAACTGGATATTAGCACAATAACATTGGTGTTGGACCTGGCCCTCTCTGCAGGGTCACCCCCAAACGTTTAGTCTTCATCCCTTCTGTTTTGCTGAATTCATTTTGGTTGGTTTTAGGACTCTGGGCACTTTACCACTGCTAACCAGTGCTCAATTGCTTGGGCACACTCATGTAAACATGGTAAAATTGGCTTACAGCCAATTTACATATTTAATTTACTGGTAAGTCCCTAGTCAGACCTGAAAAATGTACTCACCCACTCACTACGGCGAGTGAGATTTTATCAGGTTAATCTATTTTTAGGACCTACTAGTCCATTCAGGTGAGAGAACCTGAGCTAGAAAGGAACACGTCTTCTATTCATTCAGAAAATGAATGTGCAATTAAGATGCCTCTACATCCTGTTTATCTTGACACATTTGCTGTCAGTAAAAAGACAAACTGACATTTGACCTCTGTCCTTGAACAAAGTGCTACTTATCCTGAAAAATTGTGTTTCCTTTTTGTCCTCTTACTACACTTGGATGATTTTGATTTTGTAAAGTGAATTTCTGACAATCATTTTGAAACAAAGGGCCGTAGGATGTTAGTTATGTTTCTAACACACAAAATGTAAATAGCTTCTAAACAAATAGTACAAATATTTCAAAATATATCAGGAATTACATATGCACTTTTTTGAAATTCAGAAGTGTGATGCAAAGATTTAAATAGGAGCAAAACAAATCAGAACACTTTACTTGGTGATGTCTAAATGAGACATATTTGCAAAAACTCGATTTCCAAACATTACTGTTTGTACACTATATAGTATTATCAGTAAAATCGCCTGTCACTTGGAAAGTTTGTGGCTATTTCAACGTAAACTGTGTTGATTGGAAATGACACTAAGCTACCACTTCATGCTTTAGTTGCATATTCATTAAAAGTGCTAGTTTTGAACCATGACTGGAGAAACATTCTTGCCCCGCCTTGATGACAATACTGTTAATGAACAATGAGTAAACCCGCTGGAATTATGCAGCAGGAGAGGTCCAGATTATGCAGCAGGGTTGAGCAAATTATGCAGCAAGAAAAGGCAAATTGTGTGGCATAATGCAGCACATTTTGCAATAATATTACTTCATTATTTTGTCATTTTTAAACTTGGTAACTCTCTCTCTGGGCATTGGGTGCACCTCACTAGTACCAATTTCACACCCAAATATAGCAATAAGCCACAGAAATGTGACCAGTCCAGCTTTGCAAAGGGCCTTTCCCTGCGTGGCAACACATTTCGATGCATATTTAGTAACTTTTTAAGTGTTTGAACTAGAAACAATTTTTTTTAATCTGCAGAGTATGCAGCAGATGATGGATTCTCTGGCAAACGCAGCAAATCTTTAATTACGTGAAAACCACCACAGGCACACAATCGCATAATTCCAATGGCCCTGACAAAGAGGCAAGTCAGAGGGTCATGTGTATCTTACATATGCGGCTAGATTTGTATTATATATGGAGCTAACATTTCGCCTGTTAAACAATAATTTTTTGTATAGCAGGCATGCTGCACTAATGTATTTAAAGGTGCTATCATATGTGATAATGAAGAAAATGGCGGCTCAGTGAATTAAAATATTTGCCTAGGATTACATCATTTGAAACCAGTTTGAGTCAAGAGCATTACAGTTAGGTCAACTAGACCTCCAGGTCTAGTAACATTTTTATGATTTTTCGAGGCCTGCTAGTAAAGTGGTGTTCGGTGGCATGTGTAGCTGCAAATACACATGCTGTGCATAGTCCGCCGTCTGGTGTTGGGTCGGAGTGTTACAAGTTGTTTTTCTTCGAAGAAGTCTTTTCGAGTCACGAGACCGAGGGACTCCTCCTCCTTTGTTTCCATTGCGCATGGGCGTCGACTCCATCTTCGATTGTTTTTTTTCCGCCATCGGGTTCGGACGTGTTCCTTTTCGCTCCGGGTTTCGGGACGGAAAGATAGTCAAAACTTCGGAAAACTACATCGGTATTGTTTCGTTCGGTATCGGGTTAGATAGAATCAACACCGAATCGTGAAGAGCTCCGGTAGCCCTTCGGGGTAACTTCGACCCCCCGTCGGGGCCTGGTCGGCCCGACCGCGTGTAACATCGACACCGATGGAACGGACCCCGTTCCGATTCTGTCCTAAATGCCACAGCAAATATCCATATACAGACCAACATTTGGTCTGTAACTTGTGCCTGTCGCCCGAGCACAAGGAAGAAACGTGTGAGGCCTGTCGTGCGTTTCGGTCCCGAAAGACGCTCCGTGACCGAAGAGCCAGAAGATTGCAAATGGCGTCCACGCCGACAGGACAACGAGAGTTCGAGGAACAAGGAGAAGAAGAGGAAGCCTTCTCCATCCATGAATCGGACTCGGAGGAGTTCGACGTCGAAGAAACCGTGAGTAAGACGTCGAAACAAACACCACACGGGAAAACAGACAAGGCCCAGGGGACGCCACTGCCAACAGGCCATGGCTTAACCCATAAAATAGGTGACCGTCCATCGGCACCGAAAAAGGGCGAACTGGTGCCGAGATCGTCCGACTCGGGTCGAGACACAGGCACGCAGCAATCTCGGGACCGAGAAAGTGCTGCCGAAAAGGGTCGACGCCGAGACAGCGGAACCGAAGCTGCTCGACGCAGAGACAGCGGCACCGAGGATGATCAACGCCGAGAAAGCTCGACTACAAAAAAGAGAAAATTCTCCTCGGAGCAGAAAGCAAGCAAAGACACAGTTTCGGTGCCAAAACGCCCTGCAACCAAACCGACTGCCAGCTTGTATTCAGAGGAACAATCACTGTCCTCTCAAATGCGCAAACACAGATTTGAAGAAGAGTTACAAACCACTAACGTAGACCACACCCAAAAGCGGATCTTCATACAGAGTGGGACAGGGAAGATCAGCACTCTTCCCCCAATCAGGAGGAAAAGGAGACTCGAGTTCCAAACTCAAGAACAAACACCACCAGCAAAAGTGGTGAAGAAAGTAACTCCACCACCCTCTCCTCCACCTGTAACTCATACATCACCGGCACAAACTCCATCACATTCACCAGCTCATACCACCATGAGCCAAGATGACCAGGACGCTTGGGACCTATATGACGCCCCAGTATCAGACAATAGTCCTGAGTCGTACCCTACCAGGCCCTCACCACCTGAGGACAGCACAGCGTATGCACAAGTGGTAGCTAGGGCAGCAGAGTTCCATAACGTGTCGTTACACTCAGAACCTGTCGAGGATGACTTCCTTTTCAACACCCTCTCCTCCACCCATAGCACCTATCAATGCCTGCCTATGCTTCCGGGAATGCTAAGGCACGCAAAACAGATCTTTAAAGACCCTGTCAAAAGCAGAGCGATAACTCCACGTGTGGAGAAAAAATATAAAGTACCCCCCACAGACCCTGCTTTTATCACATCACAACTGCCACCAGATTCAGTTGTAGTAGGGGCAGCTCGCAAGAGAGCCAACTCGCACACATCAGGCGACGCCCCACCTCCGGACAAAGAGAGCCGCAAGTTCGACGCAGCTGGAAAAAGGGTTGCTGTACAAGCTGCAAACCAGTGGCGCATCGCGAACTCTCAGGCGCTCCTAGCGCGATATGACAGAGCCCATTGGGATGAGATGCAGCATCTCATCGAGCATCTACCCAAAGAATTACAGAAACGGGCAAAACAAGTAGTCGAGGAGGGACAAAATATCTTGAATAACCAAATACGCTCCTCTATGGATGCAGCGGATACAGCTGCAAGAACAATAAATACCGCGGTAACCATAAGAAGGCACGCATGGTTGCGCACATCCGGGTTTAAACCCGAAATACAACAAGCAGTGCTCAATATGCCGTTCAACGAACAACAATTGTTTGGACCTGATGTGGACACGGCAATTGAGAAATTGAAAAAGGACACTGACACAGCCAAGGCCATGGGCGCACTCTATTCCCCGCAGGGCAGAGGCACTTTTGGCACATTTCGCAGAACACCCTTCAGAGGGGGGGTTTCGGGGTCAAGCCACACAAGCCAGCACCTCACAATCAACACCGTCTACCTACCAGGGACAGTACCAAAGGGGAGGCTTTCGGGGCCAGTACAGAGGGGGACAATTCCCTAGAAACCGGGGAAAATGTCAAGGTCCCAAAACCCCTACAACCAAACAGTGACTCACAAGTCACTCAACCCCTTCACACAACACCAGTGGGGGGGAGACTAAGCCAATTTTACAAAGCTTGGGAGGAGATAACAACAGACACTTGGGTCTTAGCAATTATCCAGCATGGTTATTGCATAGAATTTCTCCAAATCCCTCCAAATGTCCCACCAAAAACACAAAACATGTCAAAACAGCATTTAGACCTTCTGGAATTAGAAGTTCAGGCATTACTGGAAAAGGACGCAATAGAACTTGTACCACGTACACAAAGGAACACAGGAGTTTACTCACTGTACTTTCTAATACCAAAAAAAGACAAAACACTGAGACCAATCTTAGATCTCAGAACACTAAACATCTACATCAAATCGGAACACTTTCACATGGTCACACTACAAGACGTATTACCACTGCTAAAACAACAAGACTATATGACAACCTTAGATCTAAAAGACGCGTATTTCCACATACCGATACATCCCTCGCACAGGAAATACCTAAGGTTCGTATTCAAGGGAATACATTACCAATTCAAAGTGTTGCCGTTCGGTATAACAACCGCACCAAGAGTATTTACGAAATGCCTAGCAGTAGTAGCTGCACATATCAGAAGGCAGCAAATACACGTGTTCCCCTACCTAGATGATTGGCTAATAAAAACCAACTCCCTAACAAAGTGTTCACACCACACACAGTATGTCATACAAACCCTCTACAAACTCGGTTTCTCCATCAACTATGCAAAATCACACATTCTGCCGTGCAAAACACAACAATACTTAGGAGCGACAATCAACACAACAAATGGGATAGCCACTCCAAGTCCACAAAGGGTTCAACATTTTTACAAGGTTATACAAGCCATGTATCCGACACAAAAAATACATGCAAAGATGGTATTAAAACTCCTAGGCATGATGTCTTCATGCATAGCCATTGTCCCAAACGCAAGACTGCACATGAGGCCCTTACAACAGTGCCTAGCATCGCAATGGTCACAGGCACAGGGTCACCTTCTAGATCTGGTGTTGATGGACCGCCAAACTTACATCTCGCTTCTATGGTGGAACAGTATAAATTTAAACAAAGGGCGGCCTTTCCAAGACCCAGTGCCACAATACGTGATAACAACAGATGCTTCCATGACAGGGTGGGGGGCACACCTCAATCAACACAGCATCCAAGCACAATGGGACGTACATCAAACAAAGTTGCATATAAATCACCTCCAATTGTTAGCAGTGTTCCTAGCGTTGAAAACATTTCAACCCATCATAACCCACAAATACGTTCTTGTCAAAACAGACAACATGACAACAATGTATTATCTAAACAAACAGGGGGGAACACACTCGACACAGCTGTGCCTCCTGGCACAAAAGATATGGCATTGGGCGATTCACAACCACATTCGCCTAATAGCACAGTTTATTCCAGGGATCCAGAATCAACTAGCAGACAACCTCTCTCGAGATCACCAACAAGTCCACGAATGGGAGATTCACCCCCAAATTCTAAACACTTACTTCCACCTTTGGGGAACACCTCAAATAGACCTATTTGCAACAAAGGAGAACGCAAAATGCCAAAACTTCGCATCCAGGTACCCACACAGGCAGTCTCAAGGCAATGCTCTATAGATGAATTGGTCAGGGATATTTGCATACGCTTTTCCCCCTCTCATTCCATATCTAGTAAACAAATTGAGTCAAAACAAACTCAAACTCATACTAATAGCACCAACATGGGCAAGACAACCCTGGTACACAACACTACTAGACCTGTCAGTAGTACCCCATGTCAAACTACCCAACAGGCCAGATCTGCTAACACAACACAAACAGCAGATCAGGCACCCAAACCCAGCATCGCTGAATCTAGCAATCTGGCTCCTGAAATCCTAGAATTCGGACATTTAAACCTCACCCAAGAATGTATGGAGGTCATAAAACAGGATAGAAGGCCATCCACTAGACACTGCTATGCAAGTAAATGGAAAAGATTTGTTTGCTACTGCCATAGTAATCAAGTTCAACCATTACATGCATCTCCAAAGGATGTAGTAGGATACTTACTACATTTGCAGAAATCAAATCTGGCCTTCTCTTTCATAAAGATACACCTCGCAGCAATTTCTGCATACCTGCAGATCACCCATTCAACTTCACTATTTAGGATACCTGTCATTAAAGCGTTTATGGAAGGCCTCAAAAGAATTATACCACCAAGAACACCACCTGTTCCTTCATGGAACCTCAACATCGTCTTAACAAGACTCATGGGTCCACCTTTCGAACCCATGCATTCTTGCGAAATGCAATTCTTAACGTGGAAGGTTGCATTCCTCATTGCCATTACATCTCTAAGAACAGTAAGCGGAATTCAAGCGTTTACTATACAGGAACCTTTTATTCAAATACACAAAAATAAGGTAGTTCTAAGAACCAATCCTAAATTTTTACCAAAAGTTATTTCACCGTTCCACTTAAATCAAACAGTAGAACTACCAGTGTTCTTGCCACAGCCAGACTCAGTAGCTGAAAGGGCACTACATACATTAGACATCAGAAGAGCACTAATGTACTACATTGACAGAACAAAACTAATTAGGAAAACAAAACAACTGTTTATTGCATTTCAAAAACCTCATACAGGAAACCCAATATCAAAACAGGGTATAGCCAGATGGATAGTTAAGTGTATCCAAACCTGCTACCTTAAAGCAAAGAGAGAGCTGCCCATTACACCAAAGGCACACTCAACCAGAAAGAAAGGTGCTACCATGGCCTTTCTGGGAAATATTCCAATGAACGAAATATGTAAGGCGGCCACATGGTCTACGCCTCACACATTTACTAAGCACTACTGTGTAGACGTGCTATCCGCACAACAAGCCACAGTAGGTCAAGCCGTACTAAGAACTTTATTTCAAACTACTTCCACTCCTACAGGCTGAGCCACCGCTTTTGCGGAGATAACTGCTTACTAGTCTATGCACAGCATGTGTATCTACAGCTACACATGCCACCGAACTGAAAATGTCACTTACCCAGTGTACATCTGTTCGTGGCATTAGTCGCTGCAGATTCACATGCGCCCACCCGCCTCCCCGGGAGCCTGTAGCCGTATGGAAGTAATCTTCAACATTTGTACATTTGTAAATATATTACTTAAACTTTATTTTGTACATACTTATTCATTCCATTGCATGGGCACTATTACTAACATACACAACTCCTACCTCACCCTCTGCTGGGAAAACAATCGAAGATGGAGTCGACGCCCATGCGCAATGGAAACAAAGGAGGAGGAGTCCCTCGGTCTCGTGACTCGAAAAGACTTCTTCGAAGAAAAACAACTTGTAACACTCCGACCCAACACCAGACGGCGGACTATGCACAGCATGTGAATCTGCAGCGACTAATGCCACGAACAGATGTACACTGGGTAAGTGAAATTTTTATTACCATATATGCCTGGCTGGTTAATTAAGTGCTACTAGTTGGCCTGTGGTACTTATTGTGTCACCCACATAAGTAGCTCTTTAGGTTCTCTCTCAGGCCCGCCACTGCCGCCTGTGTGTACAATTATAAACTGGCAAAATGAACATTTTGCCAGGTCTAAACCATCCTTTTTAATACATATAAATCACCCCGGGCTAGACCCTAAACAGCTCATAGAGCAGAGTGCGTTGTATTTAAATAGTCGGACATGGATGTTCAAGTTTACTTGTCCTGGTAGTAAAAACGCTCCAATTTGTTTTTCACTATTGCAAGATCTGCCTCTCTCTTAGAATAACATTAGGTTACCTTATTATATTTACTAGGTTTTATCATTTAGTTGGGAGCAGGTAGGAATGTCCTATTTGGTGTCTTAGGAATTGCAATTTAAAACCCTCTTTAATGGTAAAGTTAAATTTTAAGTCACAATTCTGAAAATGACACTTTTAGAAAATTGGCATTTTCCTTCCCTAACCATTTGGTGCCTGTTCATGGATCACATGACTAGATGTAGTTGGCAGTTGGTCTTTGGGTATGCCTTTCAGACAGCCACATATTCGAGGGTGTGGCTGTTTGCCGGATGGGCCATCCTGACTTGACAAATGGGCGAAGCTGTCACCTGTCACACTTGGACTTTGGGGCCACTGCCTCAGCTCACACACCAAGGGCTTCACAGTAGGCTGTTGTGACTGCAGACAGACTGGGACCAGGACAAGGAAGCCGGAAATTCCAGACACTTTTGTAAGGGGATGACTCCAGAACTTTCTTCCACTTCAGAGGTGGGCACCAGGTATACAAAGTGGACCCTAAGCCCCTCTCTTCAGTACACTACTGGACCTGTGTATACTACAGAAGGAGGACATCTCTGCTGCCAGAGGACTACCTTGCTTCCTGAGGCATGCCCTGTAGTCTGAGAATAAAGGCTGGACCTGCTCCCTTCATCCCAGGCTGAGTGACCACCTGTTCTGAGGTACAGGGACAAAACAACATCTAGAGGCCGTCCTGCAACTTGCCAACTGACCTGCTGCACTAGACCTGCCTGGACCTGCAACTGGAGTGAGTTCCTGATCCCCAAGTGGTACCTCTCCAGGTCCTGGGCCCTTAACTGAAGGTTCCACCAAATCTGGCACAAAGTTCTGCAAAACTTCGCCATATGTCTCTTCAGAACCAACACAGAGCAACGCAAAGCCTCGTCTTCATCTGAACCGACGCTGGGTGACACAAAGCCTCCCAAAGCAACACCGTGCAGACCATGCACAAGGGGCATAAGGTACAATCCTCAGTGGGCCAAACATGGTATTGTGCCCAGCCTGCGCTCCACTGTGGTTGGCCTGAACTTGTGACTTTGTACCGGCCCTGTGCGACAAGATATCCTCAGCTGGAACTTTGTACTTTTTTCAAAATATTTAATATTGCATTTCTTCAGTTTTACTTATTGGATTTTTGTCTTTTCGGTGTCAAAAATTTTATTTATTTTTACTCTGCTTTTCTAAATTTGTGTGGATTTTTCTTGTGTTGTGTTTTCACTTTATTACTGTTTGAGAGTTGCATAACTGCTTTACACATTGCTTTGAAGTTAATCCTGACTGCTTTTGTGCAAGCAGCCAAAGGGTTAAGTACAGGTTAATTTAGTGTCTTTTGTGCGTCAGCCTGACAAGTATTGTGGCTGTTGCTTGAAAAGAGCTTGCACCCCCCGCCCCAACCAATAACCCAATTTCTCACAATTGGGTAATAGTAACACCTGTTACTTAAGGCTTAAGGTGCTTTGATATGAAAAGAAGTGTGATATGATCACTAAAATATAATTTAACAATAAGGGTGCCAGCGGTGAATCCCTAAACTCTTGTGGACAGGAATCCTATAATAGCTTGGCTATCACATTTGGGAAACAACAGGATCACCTAATTGGCAGAGTGCAACTAAAAACTGCCCTGTCCCACCAGGCCGTCTCTTATCTTGCACCCTGAGCACCTAGCCACTGGAGTCAATAGTATTAAGACCCCAGACATGAACAGGCCCATTTCCACCTGAGAGGCCCTTGTCACATCTGATTACGTATCTTTTTAATCCCTTTGCCCTTAAGGACCATTGTTTCAGCAGGAACTTGAATGCTTCCTCCTCGAGCTGCAGTGGGGCCCGGATGTCTGAAGGGTATACTGCAGCCAAGCTGTAGCTGTTTTTTACTGTCATAGGGTACAGTGGCGTAGAGTGTTGTGCAGTGTCTAGGAGGGAGTAGAGCATCGTAGACTGGAAGGGAGTAGAGTGAGTAGAGTGTCGTGGAGTGGCATAAATTATCATGGAGTGGCGTAGGGCGGAGTGGAGTGGCGTAGGGCAGAGTGAAGTGGTGTGGAGTGGCATAGAGCGGAGTGGCGGAGAGCAGAGTGGAGTGGTGTAGAGCAGAGTGGAGTGGCATAGAATATAGTAGAGTGGTGTAGAGTGACTTCTAGTAGCTTGATGTAGAGCGGAGTAGATTTTCGTACAGTGGAGTGGCATAGAGTGGAGTAGAGTGTTGTAGAATCGAGTGTCAAAGAAAAGTGGCATATAGTGTCAGAGTGGGGTGCCACGGAGTGTCAGAGTGGAGTAGTGTGTTGTACAATCATGTGGAGTAAAGTGGCACAGAGTGGCATAGAGGGAGCTGCACAAAGCAGCATACAGTACAGTAGAGTGTCAGAGTGGAGTAGAGTTTAATGGAGAAGAGCGTCCAAGTTGAGTATCATGTAGCGTCATAGAGTGCAGTGGCCTGAAATACAGTGGTGCAGAGTAGATTGGCATAAAGTGCATTGGTTTTGAGTAAAGTGGTGTGGAGTCCATTTGCATAGAGAGCAGTGACATGGTTGAGTGGTGAAGAGAAGAGAGGCATAAAGTGAAGTACAGTGGCACAGAGTAGAGTGCAGTGGCGCAGCGTAGATTGGCAGAGACTGCAGAGTAGAGTGTTGTAGAGTGCAGTGGCATACAGTAAAGCAGAGCAGAGGATAGTGGCATACAGTGCAGTGGTGCAAAGCAGACTGGCATATAGAGTGTAATGGTTTTGAGTAAAACTGCTTAGAGTGCAGCGACAGACTAGAGTGCCGTAGAGTGCAGTGCAGTGGCACAGTGTAGATAGCAGTGGCGTAGAGTGGAATAGAGTGGCCTAGAGTACATTGTTTCAGAGTAAAGTGAAGTGTTGTAGAGTGCAGTGGTGCAGTTGATTGGAGTGACGTAGAGTGGATTGGCATAGAGTGCAGTGGTGCATAGTAGATTAGTCTGGGGTAGAGTACAGAGGCATAGAGCAGAGAGGTGCAGAGTAGAGGTGTACCAAGTGAAGTGGCTTAGAGTTGAGTGGTGCAGAGTAGAGGCCAGTGACACCGTGTGGAGTGGTGCGTAGTTGAGTGCAGTGGTTCAGAGTGAAGTAGGGTAAAGTGGAGTAGGCATGGTGTGGTAGCACACCGCCATTGCAAACAACACATATTTAATAGAAAATACTTTTACATTTGCACCAACATACAGTTTTACTGATACAAGTCTACAGTGCACAAACGATAATGTGTGTAAATGTTATCATCAAGTGTATTGATTTATTTTGAATCTATTAAAATATTTGTTTGCACCACACTTCAGAATTATCAAAAATGTACTTCATTTGTGCTTTCCATATTCTGAAATATATGCAAAGTTCATTTACAGACATTTAAATTTTGTTTTTTTCTAGAAAAAAATACAATTGTACAGCACACCTTGAGTAGCCAGCATGATTGTCACATAAATAAGCTCATTTTGAAGTCAGAGAAAGAAAAGTAAACACCAACCTTCCTGGATTAAAGAGCCTTACATTTGACCTTAGTCTTTGAAAGCACAGCAAATGTGACAAGAACGAGATTTAAATGCCTGTTTAACGAAATTCAGTACTGGTGGAAGAATACAGGAAATAGGTTTTGGGCAAGGGAAGGGACAAACTCAAGTTGGACCGGCTAAAACAAAGCCAGCAAATAGAAAGTAAACAAATGTGAGTTACAAACCACAAACCAAGTGGTAAGCAACCAGCAGAATACCTTCCAAGGGAAGCTTTCCGGATGTCCCCAAGATGTTGTTTGTAAAGAACACAGCTGTACTGTCTGGTAGGCTTTGACCTAAAAACAGTATACTGGAAATGTGGTGGGGGTGTGTGGGTGGAGTGCTGAGGAGGGGTTAGTGTGATCCTCGCATAGCCTTTTGGCTCTGCAACTTATTTGTGGGTGCATAAACATACCCATCCAGAAAGGGAGGGTGACCCTTTGGCGTCAGAGCATTCATCCCTTCTGACTTTGCTTTCACTCACAACCTGCACCCCATACTATCTCTCATCACTGTTTAAGCACCACAATCTCCTGGTAGTCCACACTGGGTCTCTGACTGTCTCACCTACCTCCCAGCCCCATTTGATTCTCTCACTGCACAGCACACTGTTCAGTCGTTCTGAAGGCCCATTCAGTGCACCCACAGCCTATCTTACTCTTCTTTCAACCTGCCAGGCCCATTCAATGCACTCACAGCACATCCCCCTCTTTCGTCAACCAGCCAGACTCATTCAGTAGCCCCCATGTCACAGCTCGCTGTCCTCTACTTTTCAGACCCATTCATTGTCCTCAAAGCAAAGGCCACACTCCCATGTTCCTCCCAGCCCCAATCAGTGTGCCCGTGTCACAACCCACTGTACAGTCGACCTCCCAGGCCCATACAGTGCCCCACAGCGTAGCCTGTGGTCCCATTTACCTCACAGCGCCATTCATTATTCCCACAGAGCAGCCCACTGTCTCAATGACCTTAAAGATCAATTTATTGTTCTGAAGGCACAGCCCTCTGTCCCCTCTTCCTCCATGTCCTATTTATTGCCCGCACAGCGCAGTCCTCTGTTTTCACTACCTCCAGCCCCCTTCATTGTCCCCAAGGCACAGCCCACTGTCCGCTCTATCTCCCAGCCCCATTGAGGGCCAGAATGTGCAGACACAAATTCAGGGCCTGATTTAGATATTCGCGAATGGATTATTCTGTCACAACGATGACGGATATCCTGTTTGCTGAAATCTAAATCTCATAGGAAATAAAGCGATTTAGATTTCAGCGGACGTGATATCGGTCACCATTGTGACGGAGTAACCAGTCTGCAGTTTCTAAATCAGGCCCTCAGTTTTGTGAATTTCTGTATTTTAAGATATGAATCAGAGCTCTGCAGAACTGTATGTTAAAATTTTTTTTACAAAAATTGTTCAAGCATGTAGTGGTAAAAAACACAAGGTATAGCAGTGCATTGTAGGGGTAATGTAGGGTTGATGCATATCAATGTATAATTCATTGATATGCATTAACCCTACATTACCCCTTACCATAACCTCTCCGTCGATAACCCATACCCTAACCGTTTCTTCTTTTCCACCATGTTCTTCTGCCATTTTACTAAAGGACACACCTTACCCTCAACCCACCTCTCATGCCACCTTTTTCCCTCAACTTCTTACATCATCCATCCCTTTTTTACCATCATTTACCACTTACATTACTCTAGCCCTCCACTACTCACAGTCTACTCAGCCCTCACCCCATCGCTTACAAAACAGTAAACAGTTAAACTAACTTTAGACCAAGCCTTACTCCAATTCTAACTCAACCTCTAAATTTAACCCAACCCTAACTCTTACATCAAGCCTAAACCAATCCTTTATTCCATTTTCTAACTCTTACCGCAACACTAACTGTTAAATGTTATGTCATTCCTCGCACCACACTTTACTTTAACCTTAGCCCTAATGAAAACCTGAACCTAACCCTGAATTTCTTCTTTACCCTAACTCTTAGCCCAACCCAAACTTTTATTACATTTCTAAACTTGATCCAACCAGTACACCTACTAGTACACCTCACATCATTCCTCACACCACATTTTACTTTAAACTTAGTCCTAACCACTACAAATAACCAGACCCTGAGCTTCTCCCTAACTCCTACCCTAAGCCCAACCCAAACTCCTATTCCATTCTAACTCTTACTTCAAACTTTACCTGTACATCTTACATCATTCCTCACACCACACCTTACTACCCTACCCACTAAACAGAACCTAAACCTAACCCTGAACGTCTCCCTAACACTCTTAATCTGAGTCTAACCCGATCCCGTAGTACATTTCTAATTCTTGCTCCAATACTAACCCTTACACTGATTGGAGAAGGGACGATCACATCTAAAATATTGACGGGCAACAATATCTTAACCATAATATTGAGGGGCATGTTATCCAATAGGTAAGTGCATAGAGTGGGGGTAAGTATTTCCTATTCTTAACTATGTACCTACGTTCCTTGAAGATATATGTCACCAAGGTATGTTTATGTGGAGCTACGTACAGAATATGTATGGAAACATACTTTTCAATATTTTCTCCCCGATATTGTCATCACAATATTTCGACCCGTCAATATTTTGGATTCAATATATTGCCAGCCTACACCCCTTGCACCTACCATACACCTACCCATACACCTTACATCATCCCTCACACCGCACCTTACTTTAACTCTAGTGCTAAACAACATGCATAATCTCAACTTAACCCTGAACTACTCCCTAAACCTAATTCCTAACCCGATCCCCAATCATCATGGTAGAAGAAACTGGAATCCCCAATCTCTAAAGTTGTGCTGCTATCATTGCCATCACTATTGTGGACAGCCAAAGGACTCTTGATTTTTCCTGAGACCAGTTCCTGTTTCTGTATCCTCCGCCCTGTTTCCTGTTGTCCTTTCTTGTGTTTGTGTTACAATCTTGAGTACTATTGTCACCAAGGGTGCAAGTTAGATTCTCAAGTTTGTGCCTGTGGCACAGAAATACACCGCGTACCCTTTCTCCATAAGAGCTGCTGGGTGCCTCCCTCAACTGGGTGAGATTAATCTTATCCTTACCTTCTTGTAAGATCTTTTTCTCCAACAGAGAGATCACTTTTCAAAGAGCATACAAACTATCATTTAAGATAGTTTGTCTATCACTTCCTGGCTCGCATCATCTTGTCGTTTCTACTCGTGTTATCTTCCTACTTTACCTTTGCATGTTTTCCAGTTTATGTTCAGTTCCCTGATCACAGCCTGCTCCAATCTGCCCAAGTCCTCAGTTTCTTTACCTTCTTAACTTTCAGGTACTCTCTTCTACATGTTATGTCCCCTTGTCCCTGCAGAGAGAAAGCACTCCCTGTTACCTAGACCTATCCTGAGCTCAGCAGGAGCACTGACATGCCCTGTTACCTAGCTAGTTCCCTTACACAGTCATACACAAAAAAATAATTGTTGTACCTCTTCTTCGAGACTGAGGAATATAGGGAGACAAAGCACAAATGAAGCAGTGATGGGAATGGATTCACACCCAAAGACTGTTGTTTTCACTCTCTACGTTTTGTTCATTTTGCCCACTGATATTTCTCCACACTCCAATAAAGCCGGGTCTGTTTAATACCTTTTTCTAGGCCTAATGCCAATATTAAAGAGTTGATACAGCATCAATAAAAAGCATAAGGTTAAATTCCTTTACTTGGTATTCTTTGTAAATTAAATGTGACAAGAGAGAAGATAATATTTCCTCTTTCAACAAAGACAAATTATCTCACGGCTAACCGCAGTTTCCTTAACCATTATAGTTGCTGCTCTGTGATAATGAAGTTTTCCTTAAGAATTCTAAAGCCCCTCCTCTGTTTCCCCCCTAGAAAATTCCCAATTTCTAAACCCTATAATTCAAAGACCAGGAATTATAGTTATCTATTCTGAGCTGCCTCATGGCAGTGTATCTCAAAGAAGCACACACTACTGAAGACCAATCACATTTTCTGGTACATCACATCCCACCTTTCATTTAACAATCATTAATTTGACCAAGGGCCTCATTTAAACTTGGGTAACAACAGAAAACCATCAGATTAGCGTAGAATTCTTTGCTGGTGAAAAACGCCAGAGCAATTTCCTCCATCACAGGAATGTTAAAACTGCTGACAACTTTCCTTTGGCAGAGCATCCTCCAAAGCAAGATTTACCACTTAAGTCGACAAATCAGAGGATTTTCTTTTACCACCCATTTCTGTATGAGGACCTACGATTCAAAAAAGTCCCTCAATTAAATTAGGGTCACAGAACTACCCTCATCAACTGTGGTTATGTCACTTATTCAAGCAAAGGTTATAGTAAACTCTGAAAAGGTGATTGAGAGTGACCATCACAGGAGTCTACAATAGTTACGATTTGTGATTTCAGGGAGGCCGATCATGCAGCGGAGAGCCGGCCGACAAAGAAAAGCGAAGAATAAAGAAGAGCTTCGAAGAGTATCGAAGGTTAGCACTGGCAGGCTTGATTTGGTCTTCGAAAAGTACACACTATGCAGGCTTCTCCACGCTTTATCCTTGACTCAGTAGCCTTGTTGTCTAAGTATCTAATCCCTATCTGCCTCACTATGTCTATCTGCTTGTTCATATTTGGCTAGCTTTCTGTCTGTCCAGTTCCATGCCTTTGTTACTAACTATTAAGCTTGTTCTGCCTCTCGCTTCCTCTACCTCCATATTTTGTATTCTTGTCTCTAGGTGTTGAGAGACCTTAGTGAGGAGCTGCCTCCACCCTTACATCAAGTCCAGTGCAAAGTAATGTTTCTCAATTTAAATGAGTAGCATGCAAGAGTCCGTATAGTTGCCGACAGTCGGCTTCCTCACCGCAGTCTGTCGAACATTAGGGTAGAGGTGGAAGCCTTTCAGCAGGTTACAGGATGTGATGATGACATGGGAAGCAACTGGCTGGAAGCTACTGCAAAGGCCCTTTAAAAAATATATCCTTGTCCTGAAGGTGCTACAAGAAACGAAAACTGAAAAATAGTATCCCTACAAAATGTACCGCTACCAAAAAAGAAAGTGCGGGCCACTAGCCAACCCACGCATTTAAAGCCAGCGTACAGAATGGTCTTAGAAGGGCCACTTGGTGCATTTTAAAGCACATTTGATACCTCAGTGCTGATTATGAGAGTAGGCACTATTTAGCGCACCTGACAATGATACCACAGGGTGCGTTATTATCGGGTGTGATAGCACCTATTACGAGATTATGGGAGTAAAATGCAGATTTCGGTGTTTAAAATACCAAATTCTTCATGATATGGTAAATACCGTATGCGTTTTCCCTATAAAATTTTGGCAGGTGTGATCTACCGAAATTTAATGAGGCTTGAGTTATTTGTTGCATCTGATAATTATCGGATATGTTAAATACCCTTTAGCTTGTAATTACAAACCGTGCATAACCAGAAGCTGATACACGCCCACCGTTTCATAATAAGGTCCACAGCTTCCCTTAAAAACAGAGCTTTGAGACTGAATCTGTTTTGAAGGATAGCTCGATAACTAACCCTATTCAGAAGAAAGTTTACCATGTATGTCAGAAAGGCGAAGTTCTGTGGTGTTCCACCTGAGGAATCTTGCAATCAAATGGTTCTCAATATGGTATATTTCAGATCTTGCTGCATAAGGTGTCTGGTAAAGGATGCCAAGAAGTAGGAGGGGTGAAAGGTGTATTTAGAAGAGGTTTGGGGCCTCTGAATGGCTTTGGTCATCAGATAAGCCTCTGGGATCAAGCTGCTCAGGAAGTGTCATGGGCTTGTGAGGGTAACTATGGAGGAATTAAATGGGTAGTTCAAGGCAGGAGCCACAGACCATTTTGAATCAGGGTTTTGCTTGCAGCTACTAGTGTGTGCTCCGTGCAGAGTTGTAGGCCTGCACGGAGGCACCTACGCTTGGATTTGCAGAAGGCGTTCGCATTTGTCTCCTACCTGATACCTATGAATAAGACAGGAAGTTTTGTGACCTCTTGCGAATGTGCATTTTGCAGTCCAGCTGATTTTCATCACACTGCAAAACAAATGACAAGCTACAAACCATGTAGGGCCTGATTACGAGTTCCTCGTAATATATCCGTAATATTCCGACCCATGCGTAAACTCATGTTTATGCATGGGTCGGAATTACGAGTTTGAAGGCACTTAACGCATTTGATAATTATCGGTTGTGTTAAATAATTCAACCTTCTTAAAATGTTGGTGGATTAAGCATGCCAAAATTTAACCGGGGAAAACATACGGTATTTACTGGCACACACATGGATTTTAGTGCGTATTCCCCAGGAACTTGGAGGAGGCATTATTTATTGCCCCTAATAAATAACGTATCCTGTGGCATCAATATTTATCAGGGGTGATAAATAACGCCTTAACTCGTAATCAGTCCCTTAGTACGCAAAATTACTGACTGCCTTGCGAACTGCCTTTTGTATATCAGGCCCTACATTTATAATGCTGTTTTCATCATTTTCTAAATACCAGTATATTATTTTATGGTAAATTATTAAAGGGGCACTTCCCCTAAATGATATGTCGTGTCTCGTTCTAGAAAGAAGGCGATGAGATCAAAAGGTGGCACACGCGCGAGAGAAGACTGGGACAACACAACCGGAAGTGACACAGATGGCTCCTGACAAAAACAGAAAATAGTGCAGAGAAGACAAAATGCTTGGACCCTGAGGCGAGGTGCAATGGACGACTCGGCGTGTGCTTCTGAACAATCCTGTTATTTAATGTAGACATGGATTATATCAGGGACAGACTGATACCATTGCAGAGGACACCTATTTATTTAAAATGTAAATGTACAGCAGCACTGTTTTAGAGGTATTTTTTTACATTAGCTCTTTTGTAAATAGCTTTGATATATTGTTAACAGAAATCCCAACTCTTGTCATGCGTTCCTACGTGGATTTTATCTATTCTTAAGGAGAGACGAGCCTGGAAATTTACTGATCCTACTTGAATTAGAGATCATGCTACTTCTGACGTCGAAGATGTCTCTAAAAACGTCTTGGAGGCACGTTCTGGAGCACGATGGGTTGGGTATCAACAACACTGGTACAAAGCTCATCCACATGTGGTTAAAAGGAGAAGTGTCTGGGGGGTCCAGTGGAGGATGGATCGCAGAAACTAGCATGCAAGAGGGTGCAACATGGACCAGTCTGAGACAGTACAGTTTGTTTTACCTATCTGCTACTGAGTTTTTCCAAGTGCCAAAAGTGGGACTACACTCCAGGTCTGTATGCTCCACGTTCAGTAATTTAGTACCTAAACCACAACTCCTTCCTTGTGTACTATCAAGAACAAAAAAATGTGTGTCAGAAGTAGCAGAATGTCTGCAAGTCACTGGAGTTTTGTGACCGTCATGGAAATTCTAGGGGCATGCAATGTACTCAGTATGTGGTAGCCTAAAGTAGGCTGCACACATTTTTAAATACTGCCTTCTGATTTAGTATGTTTAAAATAAATAACTGCCTATGGTTCCCATTCAATTTGATGACCGCTAAAGTCTAAGAATTTTAAGGAAAAAGACACCACTTTTTCAAGCATTTCATGTGTATTGTTATTCACCATTTTGCCTTCATACTACTTTTACTACACACCTCAAGATGGATTCCTGCCTGTCCCCTGGAGGTCACCCCTGTTTAACTATAAATAGCTCAGACCTAAAAAAAGGCAAGAAAGAAGTATGGATACAGTCATCATATAACTTGTCACCACAAGCATCATCGGTCACCTTGGAAGACCATGTCAACACTGGCTCCTTCTTCTTCAAAAGTGGTTAGTCCCCCCTGACCATACTCCCCATATCCATCTCTGTAGGAAACCTAGGAAGCGTGTGCCTACTTTAGCATCTTGGGATGGCAAGCATAACCTCTTACATTAAATATGCATAACAATGGCAAAGTGATGACTGAAGCCAACCACAAAGCCTTTGAACTTTAATTCCAGTTGCTGAAATTGGTCATCCAAATGTTGAAAAGGAATAACTCCTGGGACACAGCCATCGAACCTTGTATACTGCCAATACAGTTCTTGGCAATCACTGCCAGTCGGCCCACTCTCCCCCGAAGTCCTTATACTCAGCTTCATCTGCCGCTGAATTAACATTTCAATTCCCACTGCCAAACGACTGTAAAGCACCTTCAGACAACTAGTGGCAGACCTGAAGCTAGTGGAATCATCTGTACCCCTTTTATACAACTAAAAATGTTCGCAGCAAGGGAAACTACATTCATCTTACGTGTCACCACTTAGTCTCCATCTGGCATGAAACATCACCCCCTTCAACCACAGATCTGTAAACTGCACAGAATTACAATATCCTACTTGAAAAAAAAGGGCTTCTAGAAAAAAAGACAAAGTGGCCATCATAGTTGGAGCTCCAGCGTGTGCAAGGTTACTTCAAGAAAGATACTTCAAATATCTCCTCTCTAGGTACATCATCGGTCTCCTTGTCTGCATAATGGTGTTTCATCCCTAAAATCAACACTCTCCCTTTCCAAGGATTCTATAAACTTTGCCTAACACCTAGTGGTTCTCTTTAAATTATTTAATTTTCTTGCATACCCGAAGGTATGAGTTGATAGTCTCTTGAAAGGAATAGTGGATGATCCCATTGACCTTGGCTTCTCATAATAAGTAACAAAGTCTTCTCCCACTGGAGCTGTACTGCCTCAACCGCTAACTCTAAAAGTACAGATGCAAATCAAACCATGCAAATCCCTACCTCGTTCGCTCTCACAACACTATGGGGGTCATTACAACCCCAGCGGTCGGCGATAATGCGGCAGTAAGTACCTCCAACAGGCTGGTGGTACTTACCCCCATATTATGACATTGGCGGGTTGGCTGGAGCCAACCCGCCAATGTACCACTCCGACCGCCACGGCGGTAACAGCCGCCTGGCTAGAGATATCCATCTCCAGCCCCGTGGCCGCCATTGTGCCGCTTGCGGGATTATGACCCGCCACGAAAACCATGGCGGTAGGCCATATCAGTGACCGGGAATTCCTTCCCTGTCACCGTTAGGGGTCACCCCCTCTACCTCTCCAGATACACCCCCACCCCCTCTCCAAACCTCCCCCACCTCCCCCCACATCCACGCCCGCCCTTCACACACACACACATACACACACTCATTCACACATACATGCATGTACACATCCAATCGCAGACACATCCGCACACCTCCAAATATACACGCAGACACACATTCACATTTCACAACATACACAAACTCACACGTCTATACATTCAAACACACATTCAACACTAAACACACACCTGCATACATGCACACACATACATGCACACGCACACACAACACCCCCTCCCCTGTCGGAGACTCGACTTACCTGGATCCAGGGGGTCTTCCGGCAGGAGACGGGACGGGGCGCTGCTACCGCCAGCTGCGCCTGCCAGCATACCACCGCCAGGCCGTATTATTTGTCATAATACGGCTGGCGGCGGTCTACTGGCGTGGCGCTGCTGGTGGTAGCAGCGCCACCTTACCGCCATCCGCCAGTATGGCCAGAGCCGAATTTCTGCCATTTTTGTTGTCGGAAATCTGGCTATGGTCATAATATGGCGGGTGGCTGGTAGCCGCAACGACGGTATTTTGGCGGCCGTCGCCGCAGCAGTAGGCGGTTTTTACAGCCGTTCTTAAAATGAGGGCTTATATGTTAATGTATGCAATTACCAGCCTTTCTCAGGGACTGACATTGCCCTTATCAAGTTCTAACTGGTGGAAACATTCTACACTAGGTTAAATCCTACATGGAGGCAGAGAGTCCACTTACTTTGAAGGATATCACAAAACCCCAGCCTACTACCTTTCTGGAAGTGTTTCAGAAAACAGACCAACCACTTAGTGAAAGCCCTATGCCTCTTTGAAATACCTCTGCCCCTAGGTTGATGGCCGTACTGAAACCCCACAAAATAAAAATCTACAAACACAACTCTGACAGTCTCCAACAACTGAAGGAGAAAGACACTCGAAGAACACTGGCTTAGGTTACAACTGGCCATAAATGAAATGGCATGTTCTAGTCACTAAGACGAATGCAAACCCTCCTCAAGATCAGAAAAATGCAGAACCAAGACTGAATACCAAACCCCGGAATCTCATTAAAGCACTTGTTCATGATCTACCACAGACCTGCTTCATCACCAGCCCCATCTCAAATACTGTACAACTAACTAATGTCAGACTTCAGAGACAAAATACTATTTGCCCGCTCTGCTAAAATTGAATGTTAAAATCCACTAAATTGCTATTGTAATTTTATTAATGTGATAAAATATAGCTCATATTTTTGTATAGTGCTTTGTCTACTTCTTTTATTTTCAACATTTTAACAAGATTATTTATTGAAAAATCGTGTCCACTTGTGTCTTTTTGTCAGTCTTATAAATCAGATGCCCTCTGTTCTAGTGTTTGAAATGTGATGTATTATTAAAGGTTGTATGTCGGAAGAACCCATGCCTTTACCACACATACCGTTACAACAACATACCTTAGGGAAAGCGCTGTACTTTGGAGCGGTATAACTTACTATTCCAACTCGGGTCTGCACAACAGTAGGGAAAGTGTTGGTCTGTAAAGTCGAGCTCTGGTTTTTCTAATGCAAGTCGTGATAATGACATGCGGGGTAAAGGAGTGCGTTTTAAAGACGCATCCAATGTAACGGCCACGTTGTAACTGGAGCGTGTGGTTAGGCCGGCATGCTAAAGGCTGTTTCCCATTATTTAAGGCTCTGTTTTATGTGTAGGCAACCATAACTAAACCAACTTCCCCAATAACAATGGTGTCCCTCAGCTTAGTGCCAGTCGGAGTGACATTACCAAAGGATCTGCTCCTGCCTTATCTGTAGCCGAGGTTCACCTGCACCCCATGGGCCAGATTTACTTGCAAATCATGCAACGCAGTGTAGCAACCAAAGTGCTGCGCTGTGTGAAAGGGATGCAGCAGGACAGTTCCATATTTACTGTGATGTGGTGTTGTTGAAGCGCTACCCTTGCTGCTGTCACTCGCTGCACTTGCACACTTTTGGCTGTCTTGCACCATACACATACCCTTGCACAGTAGTGCAACGGTTTGTGTGATGTGTAGCATAGGTTTGTTACTGGAAGGGTATCCTTTCGATACAAGACACTACGCTTAGAGCCAGCTCCAAGCTTTAGATAACCTTGTATATGTGCTGTACAAAGTTGTAGCTCAACGCTGTTTCTACCTGTTTTAGTAGATAGGTCCCAAAGCTGGTTGCATGAGAATACCCATTTAGCACCCAATTGACAACCCCTTATCGCACATTAGGGCTACTTTCCAGCAGAAATCAAGAAAGTAAATCTCATTTAAAAAATTTAAGCCAGTTTGCATTACTTTTCATGACACTGCATCAGTGAAAAGCCTTAATGCATTTAGTTCAAAGAGGGTAACATGGGCAAATCCTTAGTACTCTCAAAGCGTGTCCCAGCAGCTGTTTTGCCGAAGTCGCCCACCCATTCCTAACAATTTTAGACCCAGTTATAGCCTCATCACCATATCACTCAAGACTGGACTAGTTCCACAGAATCTGTTTGTATTCTGGTGTTTTGATTCGTCGCTTGTGGAAAATGTCATACGCCGTGCGTAAACAATAACTCTTGCAAACGGTCACCCTAGCTCTGGCAAGCCTAAAACCGATTATAGATTTTAAAGGCATTTTTGCAACATTGTTTTAAGTTCTTTTGGACCAACTATTTACTTAAACTACATAAATAGTACTGCAATCCGAAAAGGTATTACACTTCAAGTATTTACAGTTTTTTCACCAAAAAGAGATTAAGAGATGGGTACAAAATCAAATGATTTTTAGGTTTAAAAATCAGGGCCCAGATTTACAAAGAATTGCGCAACGTAGAGCAGCAAGCAAAGTTGCGCTATAGCTACCAAGAAGGGGTTCTGGTCTCCTGCACTGGTGCTCTTTTAGCAGCCATGTGCCAACACAGGCACCCTAGCACCATAATGGAAGGGTTGCTGCATTGTGGGCAGCGTAGAGTTTGTGCAGGAAGGAGTCCCATCCTGCACAAAAACTAAGCTGTAAGGCAATTTCCTCTTTGCATGTGATCTGCAGAATGCTGCACACATACAAAGAGGAAACATTTAGAGAAATAAAAAACAACATTTCTCATTGTTACACCAGCCTCAGGGAAGCACAGGATAAAATAAAGCATTTGTACAAACGTTTTTAAACAGCATTACACTAAAACATAGTTTGTGTTATGATTGTACATTCATAACATTAAATCATTATACAATGTCCCCTTCTTTTTACTGAACATGTTGCTTACCAGTAGCCTTCATTTCCCAAAATATTAAGGCCCATATTTATACTTTTTTAGCGCCGCATTTGTGTCATTTTTTGACGCAAAAGCAGTGCAAACTTACAAAATACAATTATATTTTGTAAGCGTGCGCCGATTTAGCGTAAAAAAACGACGCAAATGCAGCAATAAAAAAGTATAAATATGAGCCCAAGTCTTCCCCGTCCCAGTCTATACCTGAGGAGGATGGTCCACCTCCTCCAAAGAGATTGTTTGCAAAGACTAGTCTTTCTTCTGTTAGCGGCAATTAACACGTTTATTATCCCCAAAATTGTCCTCCTCAGCCCAGTCTATACCTGATGAGGATATACCTAAGAAAATAAGTCAAAATTATTCAAAGCAACAAATATCAATTCTCAAAATGCATGGCATCACACTGGAAATTTAATAAGCAAACAAAAACAGAAACACTATTTACATCATAGGTGACTTGAGTACACTAGAACCAAATTTAACAGATTTGTGCAGCTCTAGAATAAGGTTTAACAACAGTATTTTCAGATAACCATGTCGCTGCCCTACATTTCTCCATCAAGGAAATACCATTTCCCTTTGCCCATACGGCAGCCACCACTCTTGTCAATCTAACTTGGATAGACCCTGGACTTTGTAATCGGATATTAGCGTAATCTTTGGTAATAGCATGAAACACATGTTTACTGGTGGTGAGAGTGGATGGCTTTTTACCTTCATTTGCTGGGCCATGAGCCACAAAGAGGGAACAGCAGCTTCTGAAATCCTTCGTTTTATCTAAGTAATTGAGTAACACTCTTTTGACATTTAGGCCCAGAGGTACCCTTCCTTCCTCCCCAAACTGCTAGAACTGACTCTTGGTCTTTATGGAACAGGGACTGAATCTTGGGTTGGAATGTTAGATCCAGCATCAGAACCATCAAGTCCAGAAGGAACCTAGTGTAAGGGAAGAAGCTAAGAGAGCCCCCAGTGTCCCTAGCCTCTTGGCTGATGCCACTGCCATAAAGAAACCCACTTTGAGTTAATTTGAACGAGGGACATTGGAGTCCTCTAAGTACTGTTGGTAAATGTATGGAGGAACTATTGTGGTTTGGACCAGTCTCGTAAGTCTGAAGCTTTGAAATAGCTACTTAACTAAAAGGGTTACTTTTGAAAAATCTAAAATTGTTTCTTCAAAGCCCTTGATGGCTGCCTACTGAGCATATAATGTTGAAGGAGCCATACCGTTTTGAAACCCCTCTTCCAAGCATTGTACCTTAAAGGGAACTCAAGACAAAGAGAAAAAGTCATTCTAAACACTACTTTTCAAAATCACCTCAGTGTTTAGCATAGAAGGAACTATTTGAGGTTTTCTAGATTCCCATATGGAAAATATGACCTAGTTGGCGCAGCCTAAAGTCTGTAAGCCCCTCCTTTCAGCTTCCAGGGTGACAGCTTAAAAAAATTCAAAGATTGCGTTGAATGAGGGGAGGCCAACTGATCGGGCTGGTGAGACCAGGAAGTAATGCACCTCCTGTTCTGTCAGATGTGTCAGAAATCAGGAACCAAACACTTCTTGGCCCATAGGTGGTCACTACGATCATCATTACCTTCTCCTCCTGAATCTTCTGATGTACCCTATGGAGAAGGGAAATTGGAGGAAAGCATATAGTTGCCTTTCTAGCAACGTGAAGAGCAGAGCCTATGCCTGAAAGGCCATAAACTCTGTGAATGAACTCTGAAGAACAGCTTTGGTTGGTGAAGCAAACAGGTCCAACCATTGTTAACCAAACGTTTCCACTGTCTGGGTGAATGCCTCCTTCCGCAGCAGGAAATTCACTGATGAGAGAAGATTCCTGCTTTGTGAATCCTCCTGGAAAATGCCCCTGTCTAGTATGTGCATCACTGTTAGACAAGGTGAAATTCTTCCCAAAGACAAACCTTTTGTGCTAATCTCCGTAACTCCTTTGGTAATCCCTAATGATTCAGGTACATTTGGCCACCTTGGTGACTGTTCTGATCAATACAGCCTTTGATGAATCTGGGAAGAAAATGATAGCATGGTTGTCTCTGCTGCTGTGAGTTTCCCTAAATTAGATGACCAACCCACCTCTGATGAAGTCCTCTGGCATTCACTTTCTTGTTTCCCATGACTGCCCTCTAAGCACTCTGGCTCTCATCTGTCAAGGTCACAAGAGGCATTGCGGGAAGAAGAGAACTCCATTTCCGTAAGTTCTTGATATCCAGCCACCATTCCAGGATCTGAACAAAGGTCTGGGGAACTGAATCATAATCTTGTACTCCTTAGGAGCCAGAGATCAGTGATTCAAGAGGTGGTAAACCTGACGGAAATAAGACCCGGGCCTTTGTCTCCAGAAGAAACACATTGTGGTATTGTATACATGTGTTTTGAGTACATTTGTATTCATCTTGTAGTTCTGGCTAATGACACAGTGAGGTTCCGCTATGAAATATCTGCAGATTCTATGTCAGAACACCAGTAGACACTGGGTGAAGCAGTTGGGGACTGGAGGCGTCGTTTGGGGCCGTGTTTATATATTACTTATATTTTTCATGGTTTATCAATAAACCTCCCCATTTCTTCAACCTCTTTAGCCTATGTGTCGCCATCACTTCACACATTCAATTTCAGAGAATAGAAAATTACTCTTCTGAACGACCCTTCTTGCGGCAGTGTCAGTTCTGACTTCTTCCTTTTCAGGACAAACCCCAGCTGTTCGAGACAATAGACCGCTCTTTCCAAACTACCTTTCAGGCCTTGCAAAGTGAAGGAGATACTATTAGCCAATTGTCCAGATTTGGCATAATTTATATACAGTGCAAATGCAAATTATCCCCCACTGGTGCTTGTACCTTCCTGAAAATTCTTGGTGAAGATGTTTTGTCCAAAAGGAAGAGAATTGAATTGAAAATTCTTCCAGCTACTCAAAATTAGAAAAGGCGGACTCTCCGGGTGAATTAGGACATGAAATTAAGCATCCCTGATATCAAATTTTATCAAGTAATCTTCTTATGAAACTAGAGTAACCACCTCCTGTAAAGTAGGCATTCTCAATGGGGTCTGGCAGGCAAATGATTCACCCACTTTAAATCCAGAATGGGACGATAGGGACCACCTGCTTTTGGGACCAAAAGCGGAATGGAATAGACCCCTTGTTTCTTCTCTGGAACTGGGACCACCGTCACTGCTACCTTTGTTCAAAAAATTTCTACCCCCTTCGAAAGTATATTTTTTCTTCCCCAACTCCTTGGGTATAGGGTTCTCTCGGAAACAAGTATCTGTTTTTTCTTCCAGGTCTGTGTAATATCTGTATTTTACTACTGTCAGAACCCACATATCTCTACTTACCTGTTCCCATCTGTGGTAATTTAGAAGTCTTGCTCACACAATTTTGCCTTGATATTCAGGATTTTTGACCTTGAGCTGGGGTTGGCCTTTTTCACATCATGCCCTCCTCCGCCCCCGGCCACGCACGTTGCCCCAAGGCTGCTGAGCAGCTTCAGCTGTTTTCATTAACAAAAATGATTTCCTTGCTGAAAAAGGCTTAAAAGACTGGAGGGTGTTTTTTTTCCTTCAGCTGTCTTCTTGATTATCTCTTCATCAAAGACGTTCTGCTCTATGAATGGTAAGTTATGAATCAAAGCCCTTTAAGAAGGTTCTAATTTCCTTAACTTGAGACACAGTTCCCTTCTGGCTGCTACTGCAGACCCTGTGGCTGTCGATGTCGAACATAAAGTCAAAAGTGGTATTGAAGATAACACAAATAACTCCGTATTCCCCAATTTTGCTATGGTGTTAGTACCTTCTTTGAGGCAACTGAACAGTGACTGAAAGTCCTTTAGAAGAATCTGTGCCACATATACCATGTAAGAGCTTGTTTTGATTGCAAAGTTAGAGGCAGATAAAGGCATTTAACAGCACTCTACCTTTTTATCCTAAGGGAACTATTATTAATGGTTCTTCAGGGGCCAAAGAAGATGAGAATGTCATACTGAAGAATATGATATTAATCCAAGGGTTTTGCAGAAAGTCATTCTCAAATGTTTCTCATGCATATTTGTTAATAAGAAATTGGGGCACACCTTATTTATACAAGTCTTTCGATTCTTTATTGATAACGTTCCTCAAAACATCATGAAATGGAAGCTGATCCACAGACTGATCTTCATACTATGATAACAAATTTTCTTGGGATGACTGCCCAGGCTGAAACTGTAGGACCTCTCTGATGTGGGTCAACATTTGATAGAAGTCATCTCCTTGGACATATGTTCTATTTGGCCCTGTATCTTGCTCATTCTCGTTGGAGCAATCTAACATCTGCCTTTTTAAAGAAGGCTCACTTAAAGCAGAAGTAACAGCCTCCTAAATTAAGGCCTGAAAATCTCCTGTAAAGATGGCCACCAACATGATTCCTTTTCTGTGGCTCCAGAGTGCTCCATGGCAAGAACAGTGGAAGTCAGGTGCAACTGCACAAACCCAGATGTTCACGTGGCAGCTCGTCAAACTCCAGTAGCACAGTGAGAAGACAGGCCACCATCTCGTCCAGGAAAGAATGTACCTGGACATGATCACATTTTTTTTTTACTGAGGTGTACTTTATATTCTGGGATTTGTATGCCAATACCTTGATAGGAACAAATAAACCACAAGACCCAACATGACCAGTGCTTAGGTTTAAAAAGTTAGGACACAGAGAGACATGGATATGGAAGGCGCACAAGAAAATACAATTCAAAATTTGGTGGCCACAGTGTAGGGGAACCTTACCTCTCACTTCGAAAATGTTGTACCTACTTGTTTCGGCACTGCCCTCTATCCTAAACTAATGTGTTTCAAATTACTCCCCGTAAAGTCTGAGGTTTTGCCATCCCAACTTTGTCACCTTTCTAAGAAGTGGGTTCTGACCCACTTAATCCTATTCTATTTTTATTTTTTATTTTATTTTGGACTTCCTGGTTTTGGATCTCTGCTATGCCTCTCTAAAATGGCTTTGAGTGCTAACCGCCAGTACCTGTTCTTCAAAATAAGACAAGATGTGGCACAGCTGGGGTAAGAGTCTGCACTGGTTACACATAAATCTGTGTGCACGGGCATGACGTTTGTCGAAGAATAGGGAGATTATGAGTCATGTAGCGCATTTTTAGTGTTTGTCTAAACACTCCTTCTCTGCCTCAGGCTATTTAAAAAAAAATTAGCTGTAGGTTGAGTTTATATGGTATGCCTACTATTCATATTGTATTTATGTTCTAATCCCTTTACCACCTCTTGGAATTAGCTATGAATGCTTGCTATTGCAACTTTGGAAAAACGATTTACGAAAATGAACAGCTTTGGTATCCAAATTGAACTAAATAGTCTTACACTTTGAAACACCATTGCTAAATATCAGAATCTACCATGCTTACTGCCCAGCAATGTTCCATATAATTATTTTTCTCTGTGCGGCACCACTGTTTGCATGCATAATGGAGTATCATAAAACTAAGTATTAGTAATACCTGTAATTTGCGGCATTTAGGAATGTCAGTAGTGTCTAAGCTACCCAAATTAAAGTGCTTGACCTTACAGATAAGTTCTGGAGGAGACACCTGGACTTACTTCCAAGCAATACTGGTCTAATTAGTCAGGTGTGAATGGGGGCTTAAAAGCCTTTGTACCTGCTCAATAGTTTCTACATTTCTTTTCAGTAGCGACTTCCTAAACATTGCCAAATCAACCATCTAGGGAACAGTACAACAACTAAATCAACTCCTAGAAATAATCAATAAAGGACAGTCCAAATCTTAAAACGTTATCATGAATTGGACTGGTCTGCTACAGAGATTAAGCACTGGCCGAACTTGTGTGGGTCCAGAATATCGGGTAGGAATACTGTGGTACCTTAGTATTTTAGTCATAATATCAAGGAGAAAAATATTGACGGGGAAGTATGTATACATTTCTATACCTAACTTATCTATCTGTCTATCTATCTATCTATCTATTTATCTATCGTAATAATATCTTACTTTATAT
Source organism: Pleurodeles waltl (assembly GCF_031143425.1). Classification (NCBI taxonomy): domain Eukaryota; kingdom Metazoa; phylum Chordata; class Amphibia; order Caudata; family Salamandridae; genus Pleurodeles; species Pleurodeles waltl. Next base: position 1,662,606,138 of record NC_090445.1, read on the forward strand.
TAAAAAACTTCAGAGAAAATGTCAGTTAAAACATAACATTTTAAATCAATAAAAAATATGAAATTCACTGGTTTTAGTTCATCGAGCCAACTAGAACTTGTGCCCTTACCCTGCACAGTGGTGTTGTGAACTATACCATTTGAGATGTTATCCGTGATGTCATCAATGTTGTCACTGAACATGTCGAGTGGTGCCGTCTGTAAGGATATGAGCAGAGCATGTTGTGGGCTCAAGTTCTAGTTAGCTCAGTAAGTTATAACTGGTGAATTTCGGTGTTTTTAGTTTAAAATGTTACCTTTTCACAGAGATTTAATCTAACTATAATGCTACTTTAGCCTTTGGTGTTTTCTGTGAATTTCTGAAGTTGTTTTGAAGTTAAGTATATTATTACCAATATAAAGTCACTTTAACCTTTGTTTTTTCAGTGAATTTCTAGAGTTTTTATTTTGGACATAAAGTAAGATTTTATTACCATACCCGCTCCCTGGAGGCACCCAATCCCTCTGACGTGCACGTCCAAAGGCCGCGAGTGGCCTGGATTTGGGCACAGGCCAGGCTCTGAGAAACCCCCACAGATACCCACCTCACATTTTTTATAATCCCAGAGAGATCCACCACAAGGGATAGGAGGTCAGGATATGCTCTTTTAAAAAAAAAAAATAAAAAAAAATAATTTAGGACACATTTCTGTTTGTTGCGGTCAGCCAATCAGAGTGTTCACTCCAAAAAAGACCCCACTTTCAATCAGAATGCTTGATTTTTTTTTTTTTTTATTCAAACCCAAGTGCCAATAGAGTTATAAATTTTGAACTTTAATTTCTCAAAAACTACTGAACAGATATACATCAGATCTCCAAAAGCAAGTTTTTTAGGTAAAGATCAAGTTTTCTGCCAAATGTGGTGCAGTTCCGTTCAACCCTTTGACTTTGGCCGTAGCGCTGACTGAAACCCCACCCCTTTTCTCAGCCCCTGCTTGTCGGATGCCCCAAATCATTCCAGAAAGGAGCTGAGGTGGATGAATTTTTGTTTGGGAAGTTTTGTGAATATTCGCCAAACAACTCTAAAGCCATTAGCTAAACAAAAAAACTCTTCCTATGGAAAGTCTGACCTAACTATATTACAAAGGGTCAACCGCTACTCTGTAAGTAAAATATAATGTATTTTCAAGATACATATAGGTGAAGTTAATAGTAAATCTATACTTCCCTATATGCATTTACCTTTCGATATATTTGTCCTAGATACTTAGGCTACAATATTACAGTATCAAAATATTCTGTGCTACAACTGTTGATATTTTGAAGGAGAGGGCTTGGGTGGCACTAGAATCATCTACTGCTGGGAATCTTGGGCGTGGCGCTGCCCAACAACAGATGGTTGTCATCTCAAAGTAAAGTAAACTTTTAGGCGGCTCTTAATCTTGAAAATGTATACATGCTAGGGATTAAGGGACTTCTACAGAAACGCAATAAAAATTAAACATGAGTAAGGTAGGCTTCTTTTGCGATGTCAGTTACCAGGGGAACACAGCTTTTAATTATCAGGAAGTACTGAGCTCTGATTTCTGTGAAGATTGATCCAAGGCATGTAAGCACTAATTTAGCTTCTGTTATATGTATGAATGAATTAGAAGTGGGCAAGCTGACAAAATCGTAAAATGAGCATAGCTGTGGGTCTCGCTCTGCCATAGGAGCCAAATAAAGTCCAAAGCCCCTGTAAGACTTGGCCTGTAAATTATTCAACAAACATAATGTAAAAATGTGATATTGATTGTTTAAAAGTACAAAAAAGTTATTTCTTCAACATTTGTTAACACTTTAATTTTATACATTAGATGATACCACTGTACTGAATGACATTTATTGAGAGTATTAGTATACACAATCTTAGAAATATTCAAGAACATTTTTGTGTGTTGACAATGTTGCCATAAGTCAACTAAGAAAGATTCTGTTTGTTATCAACACTATATAAACAATCAATGTTATTGTTAACCCCTTGTACGCCACGGACGTAATGGTTACGTCCGTGGCGGCGCCTCTCAGGCTCTCAGGTGCCATGGACGTAACCATTATGTCTGTGTACAGGCCCTCGGGGAAGCGCTAGTGCTCCCCCCGAGGGCCGCCCTCCCACACCCCCAGGTCAGGGTTGGAAAGGGAATCACTTCCCCTTCCACCCGACCCACCCGCCCCCCCATGACGTCAGCGCGCAATTGCGCGCTGACATCATGAAAGGGTGCAAAGACGCGCTGGAAGCCATTTGCTTCCAGCGTGTCCAACAGAACGCAGGTGAGTTTTACCTCTGGGCAGGGGGGATCCCTCTAAAAGAGGCATCGGGGGAAAGGAAAGGGTTTTTGTAGTATGTCATGAGAATGTATTAGTAATACTTAATATATATCTTTTTGTTATTGTGTATATTTTATTGTTTATATTTTATGGTTTGCATAGTAATATTTGGTATAGTCCGTCTTCCCCTCCAACTGAGAACATCTTTGTCTC